>NC_060173.1:72783852-72888852 GCF_021184085.1 Oncorhynchus gorbuscha
TCACGTTGAAGTCATAACAGAACGCTGAGCACATGCAGCTTCAACTGTGTTGCAGCACTAGGCTAGGCAGAAGCCTCCTCTTCCTCTGCTCTTCCGCTCCTCATTCAACTGGTTTTCTCTACTGCTGTCCATCCCTGGCTTCCCCCTCTCTCTCTCTCTCGCTCTCTCTCTCTCTCTCTCTCTGGGATATGTAGTCTTTTAGCTGGGCCTCAGTAGATTATACACATTCCCCTTTGTTATCGATGCTGCGGACCATATTTGAAACGGACTCTGCTTCCTCTCTCTCTCCTGCAGATGGACTGCCCAGGAAAGAGCAGCCCTTGGAACTTCTGAAGCTATCTGGCCTCAACCACATCCAATCTGGTAGGAGCACCTCTCTCTCTCTCGCTCTTTCTCTCGCTCTTTTGTTTTCTTTCTTTCTCTATCTTTCTTTCTCTGTCTCTTTCTCTCTCTTTCTCATCTTTCTATCTCTTTGTATCTCTTTCTCCTCTTTCTTGTCTCTCTTTCTATCTCTCCCTCTTTCCACGTGCATCTCTCGCTCTCGTTCCTTCTTTCTTTCTCCCGCTCTTTCTTAACCTCTTTCTCTCTCCCTGTGTGTGTTTGGCTCTGCTGTGGGCTCATGCCTTACCATGTGTGTCCCTGCAGGTCTGGCTCAAGGCTAGAGACCAGAGGAAGAATGCGTCACTAAGCAACATGTCTGCGCGCACATGCAACCCGTACTACCCCCACAATCCCATACACAGAGTCTATGGGAGAGCACACGTGCACGTAAACGTACACACACTGCTTGTGTTGCTACATGCTAGGATTACTATCACCCGTCAAATACTATCATCGTTACCTGCATGTCAGCTAAGGGGTCATTTTATTTTGTGAGAGTGGCTGCGAGATGGAGCAGGGAGTGAAGTATCAAACGGCTTGGAAACGGCTTGGAACAACCTGACACAACAAGCATGACACTTGGTAATGACTATTTCAGTGGGGAAAGATGTTAGTTCACCAGACGCACACACATCATGCACATGAATGAATGCACACACTCACACCAACACATGCACATGCGAATACACTCATACAGGCACACATGCACGCACCCTTGTGAACGCACACACACTCACACACTGTGCTTTGTGCTGTGGTCGTATACTCACAGTTGTTATTTTTAGGAGTAGATCAGCTTTAATTTTGCAGATAGATTTTGGCTTATATCAATGTAATTGTCTGCATAATTTACCCCCCTCCCAATTTTTTTTTTTATATATTTCCCCTAACTCTAAAATCCCTCGCTTAATTGGAGTGAACTAATGGGCAACAACAGGCTTATACATAGTATATAGAACTTAAATGCACCTCATGAAGCTTGTTGAGAGAATTTTATTTTTTACCTTTATTTAATGAGGCAAGTCAGTTAAGAACAAATTCTTATTTTCAATGACGGCCTAGGAACAGTGGGCTAACTGCCTCTTCAGGGGCAGAATGACAGATTTTTACCTAGTCAGCTCGGGGATTTGAACTTGCAACCTTTCGGTTACTAGTCCAACACTCTAACCACTAGGCTACCCTGCCGCCCCAATGCCAAGAGTGTGCCAAGCTGTCATCAAGGCAAAGGGTGGCTACTTTGAAGAATCTAAAATCTAAAATATATTTTTTTATTTGTTTAACACTTTGTTTACTACATGATTCCATGTGTTATTTCATAGTTGTGTTGTCTTCACTATTATTCTACAGTGTAGATAATAGTAAAAATAAAGAAAAACCCCTGAATGAGTCGATGTACAAACTTTTGACTGGTATTGTATATACTGTTTCTGTAAAATGTACAGTTGAAGTCGGACATTTACATACACCTTAGCCAAATGCATTTAATCTCAGTTTTTCACAATTCCTGGCATTTAATCCAAGTAAAAATTCCCTACTTTATTTTAAGAATGTGAAATGTCAGAATAATAGTGGAGAGAATGATTTATTTCACATTTTATTTCTTTCATCACATTCCCAGTGGGTCAGAAATTTACATACACTCAAATAGTATTTGGTAGCATTGCCTTTAAATTGTTTAACCGTTCTAGGGCAGGCGTTCCGCTAGCGGAACCCCTCGACAACATTCCGCTGAAAAGGCGGAAAATTCAGAAATATTTTTGGGGAAATTAGGGAGGTTCACACATTATCAAGTCCAATACAGCAAATGAAAGATAAACATCTTGTTAATCTACCCATCGTGTCCGATTTAAAAAATGCTTTACAGCGAAAGCACAACATATGATTATGTTAGGTCATAGCCAAGTCAAAAAAACACCAGCCAAAGATAGGAGTCACAAAAAGCAGAAATATAGATAAAATGAATCACTAACCTTTGATGATCTTCATCAGATGACACTCATAGGACATCATGTTACACAATACATTTATGTTTTGTTCGATAATGTGCATATTTATATCCAGAAATCTCAGTTTACATTGGCGCCTTACGTGCAGTAATGTTTTGATTCCAAAACATAAACATTGGTAAAAGATACAAGTGTTAGTCACAGAATTAAAGATAGACTTCTACTTAATGCAACCGCTGTGTCAGATTTTTTAAAAACTTTACGGAAAAAGCATAATCTGAGAACGGCGCTCAGAACCCAAAACAGCCAGAGGAATATCCTCCATTTTGGAGTCAACCGAAGTTAAAAATAGCACCACAAATATTCACTTACCTTTGATGATCTTCATCAGAAGGCACTCCCTGGAATCCCAGTTCGACAATAAATGACTGATTTGTTACATAAAGTCCATAATTTATGTCCAAATAGCCACTTGTTGTTAGCGTGTTCAGCACAGTAGATCCATATTCAGGAGGCGCAGGCACTTTGTCCAGACAAAAACTTGAAAAGTTCCGTTACAGTCCTTTAGAAACATATCAAACCATGTATGGAATCAATCTTTAAGATGTTTTTATCATAAAACATCAATAATGTTCCAACCCGAGAATTTTGTCTGAAGAAAAGCACTGGAACGAGAGGTAACTCTGTCGGGAGCGTGCGTCGTGAGACCAAGGCACTCTGCCAGACCACTGACTCAGAGGTCTCATGAGCCCCTCCATTATAATAGAATCCTCATTCAAGTTTCTAAAGATGGTTGACATCTAGTGGAAGCCGTAGGAAGTGCAACTTTATCCACATCTCAATGTGTATTCGGTAGGCCAAGCTTTGAAAAACTACAAACCTCAGATGTTGCTTCAATATATCCACATAATTTTCCGTCCTCATAATGCCATTTATTTTGTGAAGTGCACCAGTCCCTCCTGCAGCAAAGCACCAACACAACATGATGCTGCTACCCCCATGCTTCACGGTTGGGATGGTGTTCTTCGGCTTGCAAGCCTCCCCCTTTTTCCTCCAAACATAACAATGGTCATTATGGCCAAACAGTTCTATTTTGTTTCATCAGACCATAGGACATTTCTCCAAAAAGTATGATCTTTGTCCCCATGTTCAGTTGCAAACCGTAGTCTGGCTTTTTTATGGCTGTTTTGGAGCAGTGGCTTCTTCCTTGCTGAGCGGCCTTTCAGGTTATGTCGATATAGGACTTGTTTAACTGTGGGTATCGATACTTTTGTATCTGTTTCCTCCAGCATATTCACAAGGTCCTTTGCTGTTGTCCTGGCATTGATTTGCACTTTTCTGAACCAAAGTACGTTCATCTCTAGGAGACAGAACGTGTCTCCTTACTGAGCGGTATGATGACTGTGTGGTCCCATGGTGTTTATACTTGCGTACTATTGTTTGTACAGATGAGTGTGGCATGTTCAGGCGTTTGGAAATTGCACCCAATGATGAAACAGACTTGTGGAGGTCTAAAATGCGTTTTCAATTAATTGTAATTTTGAGTAGAGCAGACATTTCCATATATTTTTGTTAACTGCATGGGTGACAACTCCACCAGTCGTATTTATGATATCATTTACAAAGATTATGCCGTTTTCATATATTTTTTCCCCAAAAATATATATATTTTTCCAAATGAATTAGAATATTTGAATTTGTTCTGTCTTTTCTGGTGGATTAAACTGAAATTGCAACCAACTTTATATAGCTTTAAAAAAAAGAAGCTATATTTCGGAGATTATTTCCTTTTCAAATAACTGAAAGTGAGAGGTTGTAATCTGAATATAGGGGGAAAAAAAGTTATTATTCATTTTACTAATCTGCTAGAGAAGTAGTTCAGATTTAAGACTAACTTTTGTATGACTGAAGCCTTTAGTGACAGGTCTAATGCTTTAATATTTAATCATTTCTGCCATCCGAATTCATATTCATTACATAAATAGGCTCATTTAATTTTGTCTGGCTTGCCGTTCCAAATAAAATTGAATATTTTTTGCTCATATAATTTAAAAAGCAGGTCACTAGGTGTAGGCAAAGAGTTAATCAGGGGGATTATTCCACAAATAGACAGGTATTTTCCTTTCCATGGTTGCAAGATCTTGTCTATTTTTGCTAACTTATTCATGAAAATGTATTGTACTGAGATCATTTCTTTCTTTTGGGATATGAATACTGAGTATGTCCACTTCACCGTCAGACCATTTTATTGGTTACCTACACTGTAATGTAAAAGTTGTATTTTTTTGTGATCCAATACATGACATAGTACACTTAGCATAATTTTGTTGTAATCCAGAGGTTAGAAAAGGTATATAGATCCTCTGAGTCTGTGCAGGGATCCAAATTGTGGATTTTAAAAAATGGATCATCAGCGTACAATGACAGCTTTGTTTTTACATGACAGCTTTGTTTTTACATGACAGCTTTGTTTTTACATGACAGCTTTGTTTTTACATGACAGCTTTGTTTTTACATGACAGCTTTGTTTTTACATGACAGCTTTGTTTTTACAATGACAGCTTTGTTTTTACATGACAGCTTTGTTTTTACAATGACAGCTTTGTTTTTACATGACAGCTTTGTTTTTACATGACAGCTTTGTTTTTACATGACAGCTTTGTTTTTACATGACAGCTTTGTTTTTACAATGACAGCTTTGTTTTTACATGACAGCTTTGTTTTTACGCCCTGGATTTCTAGGCCATTACTGTTGGATCTGATTTTATTAGCTAACATTTCGATGGGCGTAATAAATACAGTGCATTTGGTAAGTTTTCATACCCCTTGACCTTTTCCACATTTTGTTAGGTTACAGTCTTATTCTAAAATTGATTTAAATAGTTTTTTCCCTTATCAATCTACACCCAATACCCCATAATGACAAAGCAAAAAAAGGATTTTAGAATGTTTGCTAATTTCTTAAAAATAAACAACAGAAATATCACATTGACATAAGTATTCAGACCCTTTACTAAATATCTTGTTGAAGCACCTTTGGCAGCGATTACAGCCAAGAGTATTCTTGATTATGCCTCTACAAGCTTGGCACATCTGTATTTGGGGAGTATCTCCCATTCTTCTCTGCAGATCCTCTCAAGCTCTGTCAGGTTGGATGGGGAGCGTTGCTGCACAGCTATTTTCAGGCCCCTCAAGAGATGTTCAATCAGGTTTAAGTCAGGGCTCTAGCTGGGCCACTCAATGACATTGAGACTTGTCCCGAACCCACTCCTGCTTCGTCTTGGCTGTGTGCTTAAGGTCATTGTCCTGTTGGAAGGTGAACCTTCGCCCCAGTCTGAGGTCCTGAGCACTCTGGAGCAGGTTTTCATCGAGGATCTCTCTGTACTTTGCTCCATTCCTCTTTGCCTCGATCCTGACTAGCCTCCCAGTCCCTGCCCCTGAAAAACACCTCCACAGCATGACGTTGCCACCACCATGCTTCACCGTAGGGATGGTGCCAGGTTTCCTCAAGATGTGACGCTTGGCGTTCAGGCCAAACTGTTCAATCTTGTTTTCATCAGACCAGAGAATCTTGTTTCTCATGGTCTGAGAGTCTTTAGGTGTCTTTTGGCAGACTCCAAGCGGGCTGTTATGTGCCTTTTACTGTGGAGTGGACTCCGTCTGGCCACTCTACCATAAAGGCCTGATTGGTGGAGTGCTGCAGAGATGGGAGAACCTTCCATAAGGACAACCATCTCCACAGAGGAACTCTAGAGCTTTGTCAGGGTGACCATCAGGTTCTTTCTTGGTCACCTCCCTGACCAAGGCCCTTCTCCCCCCGATTGCTCAGTTTGGCCGGGTGGCCAGCTCTAGAAAGAGTCTTGTTTGTTCAAAACTTCTTCCATTTAAGAATGATGGAGGCCACTATGTTCTTTGTGACCTTCAATGCTGCAGACATTTTTTGGTAACCTTCCTCCGACCTCATAGCTTGGTTTTTGCTCTGACATGCGCTGTCAACTGTGGGATCTTATATAGACAGGTGTGTGCCTTTCCAAATCATGTCCAATCAATTGAATTGACCACAGGTGGACTCTAAATCAATTTGTAGAAATCTCAATGATGATCAATGGAAACAGGATGCACCTGAGCTCAATTTCGAGTCTCATAGCAAAGGGTCTGAATACTTATGTTTTGTTTTTGCAAAGATTTCTGAAAACCTGTTTTCGCTTTGTCATTAAGGGTCTGTTTAGATTGCTAAGGATTTTTTAAATCCACTTTAGAATAAGGCTGTAACATAATTTGGAAAAATCCAGGGGTTTGAATACTTTCTGAAGGCACTGTATATAAACACTACCGGACCCAAAATCGAACGCCACGTGTGATATGTATTTCCTCTGAATTATGTTCACCAAGGGTGACAGAAAACTGTCAACCGGTTAAATTGGTCCTAAACCAATTTAGAACTGATTACTGGAGAGGCCAACCAACCTCTCCAGTCTGTCCAGAAGGACATCATGGTCAACTGTGTCGAATGGAGCACTTAAATCCGACAGTACAAGGACAGAGAGCTGTTTGGCATCTGTGTTGGCTCTAAGATCATTTAACACTTTAACTAAAGCTGTCTATGTACGGTGGTGGGTCCAAAGACCAATAAAATATTTAGCTGTTTGAAAATCAATATCTCCAGGATTTTACTTAAGAATGGAAGGTAAGAGATTGTACGAAAATTGCTAAGAGCTGAAGAATTTAGATTACTTTTCTTCAGAAGGTGTTTCACAATAGCAGTTTTTAGTGCAGTGGAGAAAGTGCCTGTGAACAGGGAGTGATTAACTATAGCTTGCACTTCTTCAGATATGCAATTTAAAAACTGTGTTGAGTTTGTCTTATTTACTGCTATAGCACATCCTATGTCCTAGCCTTGTCTGAATCCTGGCTTAGGAAGGCCACCAAAAAATCAGAAATTTCCATCCCCAACTACAACATTTTCCGTCAAGATAGGACTGCCAAAGGGGGCGGAGTTGCAATCTTACTGCAGAGATAGCCTGCAGAGTTCTGTCATACTATTCAGGTCTGTGCACAACCAGTTCGAGGTTCTACTTTTAAAAATCCACCTTTCCAGAAATAAGTCTCTCACTGTTGCCACTTGCTATAGACCCCATATGTGAATCAATTGCCCCTCATCTATCGTCAGAGTTTGAACTGTTAGGTGACCTAAACTGGGATATGCTTAACACCCCGGACATCCTACAATCTAAGCTAGATGCCCTCAATCTCATACAAATTATCGAGGAACATACCAGGTCCAACCATAAATCCGTAAACATGGGCAACCTACATGGGAAACCTCAGAGATATCACTCTGACCAACTTGCCCTCTAAATACACCTCTGCTCTCTTTAACCAGGATCTCAGCGATCACTGCCTCATTACCTGCGTCCGTAATAGGTCCGTGGTCAAACGACCACCCCTTATCACTGTCAAACGCTCCCTATAACACTGGCCACTCAAAGCACTGGCCACTCTACCATAAAGGCCTGATTGGTGGAGTGCTGCAGAGAAGGTTGTCCTTATGGAAGTTTCTCCCTTCTCCACAGAGGAACTCTAGAGCTTTGTCAGAGTAACCATCGGGTTCTTGGTCACCTTAGAAAGGCGAGCAGGCCTTTCTAGTCGACCTGGCCCGGGGTATCCTGGAAGGATATTGACCTCATCCCGTCAGTAGAGGATGTCTGGTTGTTCCTTAAAAGTGCTTTCCTCACCATCTTAAATAAGCATGCCCCTTTCAAAAAATGTAGAACTAAGAACAGATATAGCACTTGGTTCACTCCAGACTTGACTACCCTTGTCCAGCACAAAAACATTGTGTGGCGTACTGCATTAGCATCGAATAGCCCCCTCGATATGCAACTTTTCAGGGAAGTCAGAAACCAATATACAGAGTCAGTTAGGAAGCAAAGGCTAGCTTTTTCAAACAGAAATTTGCATCCTGTAGCACAAATTCCAAAATGTTTGGGGACACTGTAAAGTCCATAGAGAATAAGAGCACCTCCTCCCAGCTGCCCACTGTACTGAGGCTAGGAAACAGTGTCACCACCGATAAATCTATGATAATCGAGAATTTCAATAAGCATTTTTCTACGGCTGGCCTTGCTTTCCACCTGGCTACCCCCAACCCAGCCAACAGCTCTGCACCCCCCTCAGCAACTTGCCCAAGCTTTCAACTCTGTCAATCACTGCATTCTTATCGGCAGACTCAATAGCCTTGGTTTCTCAAATGACTGCCTCTCCTGGTTCACCAACTACTTCTCAGATAGTGTTCAGTGTGTCAAATCCGAGGGCCTGTTTCCGGACCTCTGGCAGTCTCTATGGGGGTGCCACACGGTTCAATTCTCGGGCCGACTCTTTTCTCTGTATATATCAGTGATGTCACTTTTGCTGCTGGTGATTCTCTGATCCACCTCTATGCAGATGACACCATTCTGTATACATCTGGCCCGTCATTGGACACTCTGTTAACAAACCTCCAAACGAGTTTCAATGCCGTACAACGTTCCTTCCGTGGCCTCCAACTGGTCTTAAATGCTTGTAAAACTAAGTACATGCTCTTCAACCGATTTGGTGCCCGCCCGACTAGCAACTATCCTTGACTTAGGCGATGTCATTTATAAAATAGCCTCCAACATTGGATGTAGTCTATGTTCTCATTGGCTGTCCCTCGCTACATATTCATCACCAAACCCAGTGGCTCTAGGTCATCTATATGTTTTTGCTAGGTAAAGCCCCACCTTACCTCAGCTCACTGGTCACCATAGCAACACACACGCATAGCATGCGCTCCAGCAGGTATATTTCACTGGTCTACCCCAAAGCCAAAACCTCTTTGGCCGCCTTTCCTTACAGTTCTCTGCTGCCAATGACTGGAACGAATGACAAAAATCACTGAAGCTGGAGACTAGATAAAATAAATACTGTTTTGAAGAAGGTGGTGGGGATAGGATCGACAAGGCAGTTAGAAGGCTGAAGTTGTGATATCACTTTCCTGAGCTTGTCTGTGTCAACCAGGGAGAATAACTCCATAGTGCCTTTGCGTGGTAGGCCAGGGCACATATCATCAAACTTCTCATCAGGTCTTGCTTGACTGATACCCAGCCTAATGTTTGTTATCTTGTCTCTGAAATATGCCGCAAACTCATTCCATTTAGATGTGGAGGAAAGTTCACATAGGTTTGTGGGGGTAGGCCATCAATGGTTGAAAAAAGCACTCTCTAATTATTCTGGTTATTAGTGATCAAGTTATAAAAATGTGCCCGTCTGGCATTTCTAATTGCCTTATATATGCCAAGTTGCTCTCTCAGAATATCATAATGGACATGCAACTTTGACTTTCTTCACTTCCGCTCTGCCGTTTTGCAATTTCTCTTTCATTTATTATTTTCTTCATTCGTCTCTGTTTGGAAGTGGCCCTTTTCAACTTTTCTGCAGCTATGGCACACAATTGTTGCCCATAATTTGCTATTCAAGTGATCATCGAAATCATCACAAGAGGAAGGCAGAATAGGTGGTGGAGTATTGTTCATACACTCAGTAAGATAGTGTTACTTAATAATGCCTTCTGTATTACCCTGTGCTATGGGCAACATAGGTAGTAAGAAGAACATCCACAGTGGTGATCTGATAAAGCAACATCAACAATAGAGGATATGTCAATAGAAAGCCCCTTGGTAATAACCAGCTACAGAGTATTGGTGAACCCAGTAACATGTTGGATAAAGTCCATAGAGCTCAAAAGATTCGTACCTTGCAGTTAGTTTCTTTGTCAATATGAATATTAAAATCGCCCAACACAATTATTTTATCATAGTTCTCAAGGACAATAGACAATAGTTCAGAGAAATCAGTAAAGAAAGTGGGGCAGTGCTTCTTGTGGCCTATAAAGGGTTATGGCCAGCACTGGTGGCTGACATTTAAACAGTTTAGTATGATGCTCAAAAGACCCAAAGTCGCCAAATGAAAAGTCCTTACAGCTGAGAGCATTAGTAAAAATACAGACTGTCCCCCCACCCTTTTTCCGTTTTATGATAGAGTATCAAAAGCTGCAGTCCGGGGGGAGGCTTCAATAAGAGTGGCACTACAGTCTGAAGACAGCCATGTTTCCGTGAGAAACATGCAATCATCTGTGCGCTCAGTAATGAGGCCATTCATAAGAAAGGTTTTACTATTGATTGCTCTAACATTTAAAAGTGCCATATTCAATGAGAAAAGTCCCATTGAATAACAACCGACTTATTAACGTTACAACCACATTTTCTGACAGTCTCCAATCTATCAGAATGGTAGGAGATGACAGTTTGTATAATCTCACTAGAAGGCAGAGGTAAAGTAAATTAGGTAACTCACAGTGACCATAGTTCCATTTCTATTGGAGTTGATATGGTTTCCAAGTCCTCTGTTGCTTATTCTGACAGGGAGCACTACCAGACCCTGTCTGCCAGTCTCTAAAACAGTTTGATGTTGCTGGGTATGGAGCACTACCAGACCCTGTCTGCCAGTCTCTAAAACAGTTTGATGTTGCTGGGTATGGAGCACTACCAGGCCCTCTCTGTCAGACTCTAAAACAGTTTGATGTTGCTGGGTATGGAGCACTACCAGACCCTGTCTGTCAGTCTCTAAAACAGGTTGATGTTGCTGGGACTGGAGCACTACCAGACCCTGTCTGTCAGACTCTAAAACAGTTTGATGTTGCTGGGTCTGGATCAGTACCAGACCCTGTCTGTCAGTCTCTAAAACAGGTTGATGTTGCTGGGACTGGAGCACTACCAGACCCTGTCTGTCAGTCTCTGAAACAGGTTGATGTTGTTGGGTCTGGAGCACTACCAGACCCTGTCTGTCAGTCTCTAAAACAGGTTGATGTTGTTGGGTCTGGAGCACTACCAGACCCTGTCTGTCAGTCTCTGAAATAGGTTGATGTTGTTGGGTCTGGAGCACTACCAGACCCTATCTGTCAGTCTCTGAAACAGGTTGATGTTGTTGGGTCTGGAGCACTACCAGACCCTGTCTGTCAGTCTCTAAAACAGGTTGATGTTGCTTAGACTGAACGCGTGTTGGTTGGTGGCGTTACACTGTTGGTAGCAGTATCACATTTCAATCGATTTTATTTTATAAAGCCAGTTGTCACAAAGTGCTGAACAGATACCCAACCTTAAACCCAAAAGAGCAAGCAATGCAGAGACAGAAGCGCAGGGGCTAGGAACAAGTTCCTAGAAGGCAGGAAGAATCCTTATTGCAGAACTAGGCTCTGATTGATGGCCAGTCCTCTTTTGGCTGTACCGATGAGGGAGGGGAGATGACGAGAGGGAGCCTCTTCTGATGATTGAGATGCAGCCCGGGTCAAAGCCAGGCCATATTAAAACTCCTCCACTTCCGTTTGTTTATCATTCAACGTGAGGGAGGGGAGATGACGAGAGGGAGCCTCTTCTGATGATTGAGATGCAGCCCGGGTCAAAGCCAGGCCATATTAAAACTCCTCCACTTCCGTTTGTTTATCACTCAACGTGAGGGAGGGAAAATGAATAGAAACATGGAGATGTGGCGCACTGGGCTGCGTGTTGGACGCCCACATCACACCGCGTGAAAACCACAGCGCTCTTCTCATCCACATCCTGCCAGCTTGTCAACAGCACCTGGTGCCAAATACATACTTTAATAGTTGGTGGTTTCGCTCCGCCGAAGCCAAATGTGTCGACTGTGTGTGTGTGTTATTAGTCAACTCCAAAAGTGCAACACTTGCCCATCTGGAACTCCAGGCTCAAGCGTATGCTCAAAGTATTTGTACGCTTTCTGTTGGTAGAGTACTGGAGTGAGTGGAGAGGGATGGGTTGAGTAGGTTGACTGGGACAGATATGTGTAACAAGAGGAATAGGGATGGGTGAGTAGGTTGGTTGGGACAGATATGTGTAACAAGAGGAAGAGGGATGGGTGAGTAGGTTGGTTGGGACAGATATGTGTAACAAGAGGAAGAGGGATGGGTGAGTAGGTTGGCTGGGACAGATATGTGTAACAAGAGGAAGAGGGATGGGTGAGTAGGTTGGCTGGGACAGATATGTGTAACAAGAGGAAGAGGGATGGGTGAGTAGGTTGGTTGGGACAGATATGTGTAACAAGAGGAAGAGGGATGGGTGAGTAGGTTGGCTGGGACAGATATGTGTAACAAGAGGAAGAGGGATGGGTGAGTAGGTTGGTTGGGACAGATATGTGTAACAAGAGGAAGAGGGATGGGTGAGTAGGTTGGTTGGGACAGATATGTGTAACAGGAGGAAGAGGGATGGATTGAGTAGGTTGGCTGGGACAGATATGTGTAACAAGAGGAAGAGGGATGGGTGAGTAGGTTGGCTGGGACAGATATGTGTAACAAGAGGAAGAGGGATGGGTGAGTAGGTTGGCTGGGACAGATATGTGTAACAAGAGGAAGAGGGATGGGTGAGTAGGTTGGTTGGGACAGATATGTGTAACAAGAGGAATAGGGATGGGTGAGTAGGTTGGTTGGGACAGATATGTGTAACAAGAGGAAGAGGGATGGGTGAGTAGGTTGGCTGGGACAGATATGTGTAACAAGAGGAAGAGGGATGGGTGAGTAGGTTGGCTGGGACAGATATGTGTAACAAGAGGAAGAGGGATGGGTGAGTAGGTTGGTTGGGACAGATATGTGTAACAAGAGGAAGAGGGATGGGTGAGTAGGTTGGCTGGGACAGATATGTGTAACAAGAGGAAGAGGGATGGGTGAGTAGGTTGGTTGGGACAGATATGTGTAACAAGAGGAAGAGGGATGGGTGAGTAGGTTGGTTGGGACAGATATGTGTAACAGGAGGAAGAGGGATGGATTGAGTAGGTTGGCTGGGACAGATATGTGTAACAAGAGGAAGAGGGATGGGTGAGTAGGTTGGTTGGGACAGATATGTGTAACAAGACGAATAGGGATGGGTGAGTACGTTGGTTGGGACAGATATGTGTAACAGGAGGAAGAGGGATGGGTGAGTAGGTTGGTTGGGACAGATATGTGTAACAAGAGGAATAGGGATGGGTGAGTAGGTTGGTTGGGACAGATATGTGTAACAAGAGGAATAGGGATGGGTGAGTACGTTGGTTGGGACAGATATGTGTAACAGGAGGAAGAGGGATGGATTGAGTAGGTTGGCTGGGACAGATATGTGTAACAGGAGGAAGAGGGATGGATTGAGTAGGTTGGTTGGGACAGATATGTGTAACAAGAGGAATAGGGATGGGTGAGTAGGTTGGTTGGGACAGATATGTGTAACAGGAGGAAGAGGGATGGGTGAGCAGGTTGTTTGGGACAGATACTGTATGTGTGAATACTAATAGAGTGTGAGTAACACGCTCGCCGTTTCTTCAACTGGGAGGTGAGAGGGATGCAATGGAGGTGGTACCCCACACCCGATGGTGTGTGTGTGTGTAGCTTGTTTAATTACTATGCATTAGGTGTGTGTGTGTGTGTGTGTGTGTGTGTGTGTGTGTGTGTGTGTGTGTGTGTGTGTGTGTGTGTGTGTGTGTGTGTGTGTGTGTGTGTGTGTGTGTGTGTGTGTGTGTGTGTGTGTGTGTGTGTGTGTGTGTGTGTTCCACAGTCCACTAATCTCAGCCCATTCTCCCTCAGCCAAAACAGCTTTCTCCCTCTCTACACAAATTAGCACCAGCCCACGCACTCACACATTGAGTGGGCTGTCAGACCAGGGTTGGCTACAGTACGCTCTCTCTTTCATTCTCTCTCTCTTTTAATAACCTTCTTTCTCTCTTTTTAAATCTCTCCCACTCGTGCTCTCTCAAACCAACCTTTCTCTTTCTCTCCCTCTCTCTATCTCATAGGGAAAGGTCCTGTTGGGCCAATCTTTTGTTGGGCGAGGGCATAGGTGAAGGGGAGGAGGAGTGGAGAGGGAGTGAAGGAGTGGTGAGCAGAGAGATAAGAGGAGGGGAGACGAGAGAGCAGGATAGGAGACGACAGAGGAGAGGAGACGAGATGGGGGATACTGTAAGTGACAGACCCTGTTTTGCTTGTCTCAGTCATTTCACTGAGCAGCCTTTATTTAGCATACTGAATTATAGATGAATGTTTAAGTGCTGGAGAGAGAGAGAGAGAGAGAGAGAGAGAGAGAGAGAGAGAGAGAGAGAGAGAGAGAGAGAGAGAGAGAGAGAGAGAGAGAGAGAGAGAGAGAGAGAGAGAGAGAGAGAGAGAGAGAGAGAGAGGGGGAGAGAGAAGATGGAGAGGGGGAGAGAGATATGGGGGAAGATGAGGAAGAGAGATGCAGAGGATTGGAGAGAGTTAATGGAAGGGTGAGGGAAAGAGAGCGAAAAAGACCGGAAGAGAGGGAAAGGAAGAGCGGCACACTATGCAAATTAACCCTGATTCATTAGCATTTCAAAACTTGAGCATGAAAATCAGGAGAGTGCTGTGTGTGAGCCGGATCAAATTCATTCGCGCTCTCCCTCACCTTCCCTCTCTCGCTATCTCCCTCTCACAGTCCCTCTGCTCTCGCTCTTTCTGTCTTTCTCTCCCTCTCACAGTCCTACACGGTCTTTCTCTCTCTAACTCCCTCTTGGTCATTCATTTTCTCTTCACATCTTTTATTTTATTCTCTCTCTGTTTCTCCCTCTCTCTCACATTCCCTCTCAGTCTTTCCATTTTCAGCGAGCATACCGGTCCTCTTCATACCACATGCACATGCACAGACACACTGCCACATCATTAATGCATGCTGCAAGCTGATCAACTGGCACTGAGGCTCTGGGCCCATCCCAAATGGCTCCCTATTCCCTTTGTAGTGCACTACTTTTGACCCATAGGGCTCTGGTCATAAGAAGTGCACTATATAGGGAATATGCCACCATTTAGGTTACGTCCTCTGTCTTATAGGCAGGAAAAGATGCCCGTGAGCTTCCTGTTTACCATTTGTTTTATTCTCAAAGCTGCTTCCTGGGTTAGGTTTTGTGCCAGAGTAGAGGCAGATAAATATGCCCCCTAGACACTGACCTAAGGTAAGTTTTTCAAAACACACACACACATTGGAAGGCAGGACCCTCCCCCCGGTCAGTCTGTCCTGTCTGGCACCTATACATGCGGGGGCGGGGGAGGGGGGTGCAGTGGGAACTAGTTGAGCCATCTGCTTGCAGTATGTCAGCAGTATGTCATCTCTATACCCCCATACAGAAAGCCGACTGTATCCTCCACTAGCTGTATAATGTCGTATTGCACTGGGTAGGGGCGGTCATTTTAGTCATCTCAGCCGATGGCCACATGCATGTTTGTTGCCATCGTTCTCTTGCACTGAGTCACTCACTCCCTCATTCACACGCTCACTCACTCATTCACAAACTCACTCCCTCCCTCATTTGCTCACTCAATAACTCACTCACACCGCAAGCTCACTCTCTATAGGTCAGGTCTGTACAGTGTGATGTGTCGGTCATGTAAAGCACTCAACTATCCCAGTCACAAGTTGGAAAATAGATCAGCCATCCCTCATTGCTCGGTGGACATGTGGAAGTTCCTCTATTGTAAATACAGTGGTCAGATTGTTCGATTCAGGGGCCGATTTAACAGCCATGTCACGCCGGTCATTATGTCTAAGGGATTTTGATCCATCCAGTCCAATCATGTGATGGTCTCATGTGATAAATTCAATTGAGTGGACATGATTTGGAAAGGCACACACCTGTCTATATAAGGTCCCACAGTTGACTGTGCCTGACAGAGCAATAGCCAAGCTATGAGGTTTAAGGAATTGCCTGTAGAGCTCCGAGACAGAATTGTGTCATGGCACAGATCTGGGGAAGGGTTCCAAAACATTTCTGCAGCGTTGAAAGTCCCAAAGAACACAGTGGTCTCCATCATTCTTAAATGAAAGAAGTTTGGAACCACCAGGACTCTTCCTAGAGCTGGCTGCGTGGCAAAACTGAGCAATCAGGGGTGAAGGGCCTTGGTCAGGGAGGTGACCAAGAAACCAATGGTCACTCTGCCAGAGCTCCAGAGTTCCTCTGTGGAGGTGGGAGAACCTTCCAGAAGGACAACCATCTCTGCAGCCTTCCACCAATCA
The DNA here is from genome assembly GCF_021184085.1 of Oncorhynchus gorbuscha. Taxonomy (NCBI): domain Eukaryota; kingdom Metazoa; phylum Chordata; class Actinopteri; order Salmoniformes; family Salmonidae; genus Oncorhynchus; species Oncorhynchus gorbuscha. Next base: position 72,800,255 of record NC_060173.1, read on the forward strand.
GGCCTTTATGATAGAGTGGCCAAACGGACAGCACTCCTCAGTAAAAAACACATGACAGCTAGCTTGGAGTTTGCCAAAAGGCACCTAAATACTCTTGGATGATGAGTAACAAGATTCTCTATTCTGATGAAATCAAGATTGAACAGTTTGGCCTGAACGCCAAGCATCACATCTTGAGGAAACCTGGCACCATCCCTATGGTGAAGCATGGTGGTGGCAGCATTATGCTGTGGGAATGTTTTTCGGCGACAGGGACTGGGAGAGTATTCAGGATGGAGGGAAAGGTGAATGGAGCAAAGTACAGAGAGATCCTTGATGAAATCCTTCTCCAGAGTGGTCAGGACCTCAGATTGGGGCGAAGGTTCACCTTCCAACAAGACAACAACCCTAAGCACACAGCCAAGACAATGCAGGAGTGGCTTCGGGACAAATCTCTGAATGTCCTTGAGTGGCCCAGCCAGAGCCCGGACTTGAACCTGATCGAACATCTCTGTAGAGACCTGAATATAGCTGTGCAGCGACGCTCCCCATCCAACCTGACAGAGCTTGAGAGGATCTGCAGAGAAGAATTGGAGTAAATCCCCAAATACAGGTGTGCCAAGCTTGTTGCGTTATACACAAGAAGACTTGAGGCTGTAATTCATGACAAAGGAGCTTCAACAATGTACAGAGTAAAGGGCCTGAATAGTTATGTAAATATATTATTTCAGTTATGTATTTTTTACATTTGCAAAAATGTCTAAAAACCTTTTGTTTTTTTTGTCATTATGGGGTATTGTGTGTAAATTGGTGAGGGGAAAAATAACAATTTAATCAATTTGAGAATAAGGCTGTGACGTAACAAAATGTGGAAAAAGTCAAGGGGTCTGAATACTTTCCGAATGCACTGTATTACTGAAGGAACAAGACAAATATAGAATGTCTGTGCTGTATACAATTTAGATCCAAACTTGACATTTGGTGACAGCAGTGGGATCCATGTTTAATGCAGTGCCTCTATAGCACAGTGTAGTTGAGTGAAACAGACAGGGGCATTGTGTAATGACTTCCTGTGGATTTGGCCTGGAGAGAAGGAGGGGAGGGGGAAAAGAGTGAGCAGGAGAGGAGGACAGGAAGAGGGGGAGAGTAGTCCAGAGGACAGGCATCAAGGGTCACCTTGACCCCTCCGTGGGGGCCGTCTGCTACAGCAGAGCTACCGCTGGGGTAGCAGAGACCATTCTGCTCACTAGACCGCAGTGCCGGGGGTGTGTGCGTTGTGTGTGTCTGTGTGTGTGCGTGCACGCGTTTGCTTGTGTAATAAACTCATGCTTCCTTGTGTATATGTCTATTTTGGTATGCACCATCTATGTGCATATCTTATAAAACAAACGGATAACAAAAGTTATAGATTTCCAAACGAACAGAGTAACCGACCTTTAGCTAATTTGAGCAGAGTGATTAAACCACTAAGGGACCAGAGAGTCCACAGAGTGATTTGTGGCAGTTCATTTTCACAATGAAAGGCCACCCGCCTGCTGTACATGTGTTTGCAGATGGGCACCCCCCCTCTACTCGAGCCCTGGTGCCAGCCTCACAGATGGCCTTGACGGCTCCTGCTCTGTCCCCCCGCGTTGGCATCGGTGCCCGGTCATGCTGCCAGGGCAAGCGGGCGGTAGCAAGGGAGCCAGCTGCCTCAGTTCTGGAGAACCGCGACACACACACGCACGCCGCGGAAGTGGCGGCGCGCGCGCTCACACACATACATTGACTGACACATCAACCATTGCTCAAGGACTTGTCTTCTTGACCTCTTGATGAACTGGTGGTTCTTGAGTACCTTTACCTTTGAAAATAGCAGACTACTACATGAAGTGCATGGTAATGGTCTCTCTCTTCCTCTCACTTCTTTCAAAACCTTTATCCCTTACATTGGCACCATGCTAAGTAAAGTTGATCACACTATCGATGAAATCACCCTACCAATAAAACTGATCGAACAATTGATTGATTTGCGGGCCCTCGTGTCAAGAGTCTCGCAGCTTCCCAGTCCACCGAGTCTGGTCCCTGAGAGAGAGAATAGGAACAATCTCGTCAGGCCCACGCCCTGCCCATTAAGACGCATGTTGTTAGGCGCTGGAGCCTGCTAGCTTAGCACTTAGTGCTGTAGAACGACTGGCCCAGAGTAATGCTGTAATACTACACCCACTGGCCTTGTGGCTGATCAATAGAACGTATGACGCCCATACTACCCAATGGCCAGAGCCGCCCTCACGCTCTCTCGTTGCTTACTCAACACTTGTTCCAGTTGTATGAGACAGGTTTCATCCCTTCTTCAATTATCCCTCGGAGGATACACGCGCACCCTACACACATTATGTCCTGTAGTAAAAAAGGACCTAAGTCAAGATACATTCATCAATGTTAAGCTTTAGATCAGTGATTCCCATCTCCATTCCATGAGTACCCACAACAGCACACATTTATGTTGTATCCCTGGACAAAAACACCTGATTAATTTAATTGAGTGCTTGATGATGAGGTGACAAGTTGAATCAGGTGTGCTTGTCCTAGGCCACAATAGAAAAGTTTACTGTTGGGGGTACTCATGACTGGAGTTAGGAAACACTGCTTCAGATGGACCTGGGGCAGGGTACAGCATGGACAACACATTTGTCACATGCCCAACGATATCAAATAGTATAAAAACACAATCAATAAGAGAGGAAGCTATGTACAGGGTCAGTGCCAGCACCAGATGTGCAATGTGCATGGATACTGGAGTATTTGAGGTAGATATGTACATGTAGGCAGGGATTAGGAGAAAGTGATTGGTAGCAGGATAAATAATAAACTGTATAGCAGCAGCATAAGTGGTGGGTGTTAGTGTAGGCGTGATAGCCACTTTATTAAAGAAAAATGTACTATACTATGACTGATATGTGGTTGTCACACCTAGCTACCTTAAGGTGAATGCACTTCACCGTAAGTCGCTCTGGATAAGAGCCCCTGCTAAATTACTACAATTTCAAATGTGAAAGGCAGATATACAGTACCAGTCAAAGGTTTGGACCCACCTACTCATTCCAGGGTTTTTCTTTATTTTTGTAATTTTCTACATTGTCAAATAATAGTGAAGATATCAAAACTATGAAATAACACATGCAGTCACCAAAAAAGTGTATATTTCATATTTGAGATTCTTTTCTTTTCTTTTCATTCTATTTTTTATACCTTCACTAGTATTCTACAATGTAGAATAATGAGTAGGTGTGTCCAAACCTTTGACTGGTACTGTACATGTAAACAGGGCTGAAAAGAGACTGGTAGTAGGAATATATAAATACTTATGGTAATATACTAATGGTAACATATACATGTAAACAGGAGTATTACTGACCAGTAGCAGGATAAATAGATGGATACTAATGGTAATGATAATCAGTATTCAATGAACAGCACCATAGTGGTAGTAATGCATCTAGTCAATAATAATTTGAGCAGCAGCGTAGGTGTGAAGGGGAGCAGTAGTTGTTAGCCATTTCACAGTCTTATGGCCAGGGGTTATGAGCTGTTTAGGAGTCTGTTGGTCTGAGCCTTTATGCAACAGTACTGTCTGCCGGACCGGAGCATAGAGAACAGTCCATGCCATGGGTAGCTGGAGTCTTTGGCAATATTTCAAGCCTTTCTCAGACACCACCTAGCATTTACTTCCTGGATGGCTGGGAGCTCACCCCTCCAGTCGAGGGTGGTGCCATAACAGACAGTGGTACAACTGGTCAGGATGCTCTTGATGGTGCAGCTGTAAAGTTCTTAAGGATCTGAGGGACCATGCCAAATCGTTTCAGCCTCGTTCTTCACAACTGTGCTGGTGTGAGAGTGCCATGTTAAATCCTCAGTGATGTGGACACTGAGGAACTTGAAGCTCGAGACCCTCTCCACTGCGGCCCCATCGATGTGGATAGGGGTGTGCGTCTGCCCCCGTTTTCTGTAGTCCAAGATCAGCTTTTTGATCTAACTGACGTTGAGGGTGAGGTTGTGCTCCTGGCACCACACTGCCAGGTCTCTGACCTCCACCCTGTAGGCTGTCTCATCGCCATTGGGAGGGCCCCATGTTGAGGGTCAGCGTGACGGAGTTGTTCTTGCCTACTCTAACCACCCGGGGTCCGCCAGGGAGTCCAGGATCCAGTTGCAGAGGGAGGTGTTCAGTGTCAGGATCCCGAGCTTAGTGACGAGCTTGGAGGGCACTATGGTGTTGACATAGACCTCCTACCCAGGGGCTGATGACCTCACAGAGAGACTAGGATAGAGAGGAGGAGTGAATGGAGATGGTTAAAGGGATGACAGAGAGAGAAATCAAGAGAAAGAAGGCTAAAATAAAGAAGGGGATGAGAGAGGTAAAAGAGTAAAATTAAGTTACAAATAGAATGATGGCCTCCATATGTCTTAGTCTGACCTCTTTAAACACACACACACACATACACACACACACATACACACAGGCTAGACTGAAATTAAATCTGGTGAAGGGTAAGGCAAGGAGCTGAGGCACAGACTTGTTTTTCTCTTCCGACAGAGCGGGCAATGTGCTAACCTACTTTATCCGCCTTAGTGGCATTATCCTGAAAGCAATATCAGGTTGAGAGTTTATTGTCTAGGAGTATGTGTGCGCGAGTGTGTGCATGCGTGGTTATGGGTGTGGTGGGGCTCCATTTTACCATGTTATAAATGTTGTAAAGGGCATAGTCTGATTTAGGCACGCCGTCTGTCTGACAGTCAGTGACCATAGAGAAAGACATCTGGAGATTGTGACCTCAGAGAGTCTGCCCGTACTGTACATTAGTTTACTGTTTACACTTCATTAACCCTCGATTCACCACATAAATCACCATATAAATGTTTTCATGTGTACCAGCTTTGATATAGTTGGGTTAGGTGGCTATGTGTAAAGGCGGTATACATAAGACTCCTCCCTCCCACTTCTAATACACTCTACTCTTCCTCTGAACTTGCTGTCTCACCTCTTAAGGCAGAGGGCTTATTGTTTTAAGTATTTTAAAAGCCATACTGGGGTTATATATGTCAGTATATAGCTTACTGCATCTATTATCCATGACCACCATATGGTCTAAAGGCCTTGTTGGGGCTTCCAGCTCCCGGACACGAGACCACTGTGACCAAAGCTCTGTCAGCTGATCCGGGAAAGAGCCTCCATTATGGGGAAGCCAACCAAATGGAGCAAGAGGCTAATGGTTAATGTTAGCGTATAGCATCCTCCCTCTGAGGTGATGTCTAGGGTAAGCGCGAGCAACATTAACGTCCGACCCCCTACCACAGTGGTGTTTTGTTTAGAGTGTCTTAGGCTGTTTGAGACCACACTGGTCTGGAAAGGAGGCCGTTTGTAAATGCAATATTCGCTCAGAAATTGTGCAATGACTTTGATTGGCAATTAAGTCTGGTATGGCAATTAAGTCTGGCAACCCAACTGATTGGCAAATGTACTGCAAATTATGGAATCATGTGACTAAACTACATTTTTAAAATTAAAACTACACGATGAAACAAAGAGAAATTATATAAAGAATGATAGTAAAAAGCTTTGGGGCACCTTAAATGACATTTTTTGGGGGAAAAAAACAACTTGGCTCCTTCATTCATTGAATCAGATGGCTCATTCATCACAAAGCCCACTGATATTGCAAACTGCTTTAATTACTTTTTCATTGGCAAGATTAGCAAACTTAGGGATGACATGCCAGCAACAAACGCTGACACTACACATCCAAGTATATCGGACCAAATTATGAAAGACAAGAATTGTACTTGTGAATTACGTAAAGTCAGTGTGGAAGAGGTTGAAAAAATTGTCTATCAACAATGACAAGCCACCGGGGTCTGACAATATGGATGGAAAATTATTGAGGATAATAGCAGATGATATTGCCATTCCTATTTGCCACATCTTCAATTTAAGCCTACTAGAGAGTGTCTGACTTCAGGCCTGGAGAGAAGCTAAAGTCATTCCGCTACCCAAGAATAGTAAAGCCCCCTTTACTGGCTCAAATAGCTGACCAATCAGCCTTTTAACAACCCTTAGTAGACTTCTGGAAAAAAATATGTTTGACCAGATACAGTGCTATTTCACAGTAAACAAATTGACAACAGAATTTCAGCATGCTTATAGAGAAGAACATTCAACAAGCACAGCACTTACACAAATGAGAGAAATTGATGATAAAATGATTGTGGGGGCTGTCTTGTTAGACTTCAGTGCAGCTTTTGACATTATCGACGATGGTCTGCTGCTGGAAAAACATATGTGTTTTGGCTTTACACCCCCTGCTATAATGTGGATAAAGAGTTACTTGTCTAACAGAACACAGAGGGTGTTCTTTAATGGAAGCCTATCAAATATAATCATGTGGAATCAGCAATTCCCCAGGGCTGCTGTTTAGGCCCCTTGCTTTTTTACTATTCTTACTAATGACATGCCACTGACTTTGAGTAAAGCCAAGTTTCTATGTTTGCAGATGACTCAACATTATACAGTCGTGGCCAAAAGTTTTGAGCATGACACAAATATTAATTTTCACAAAGTCTGCTACCTCAGTTTGTATGATGGCAATTTGCATATACTCCAGAATGTTATGAAGAGTGATCATATGAATTGCAATTAATTGCAAAGTCCTTCTTTGCCATGCAAATGAACTAAATGGCCCAAAAAACATTTCCACTGCATTTCAGCCCTGCCACAAAAGGACCAGCTGACATTATGTCAGTGATCCTCTCGTTAACACAGGTGTGAGTGTTGAGGACAAGGCTGGAGATCACTGTCATGCTGATTGAGTTCGAATAACAGACCGGAAGCTTCAAAAGGAGGATGGTGCTTGGAATCATTGTTCTTCCTCTGTCAACCATGGTTACCTGCAAGGAAACACGTGCCTTCATTATTGCTTTGCACAAAAAGGGCTTCACAAGCAAGGATATTGCTGCCAGTAAGATTGACCCTAAATCAACCATTTATCGGATCATCAAGAACTTCAAGGAGAGCGGTTCAATTGTTGTGAAGAAGGCTTCAGGGCACCCAAGAAGTCCAGCAAGCACCAGGACTGTCTCCTAAAGTTGATTCAGCTGCGTGATCAGGGCACCACCAGTACAGAGCTTGCTCAGGAATGGCAGCAGGCAAGTGTGAGTGCATCTGCATGCACTGTGAGGCAAAGACTTTTGGAGGATGGCCTGGTGTTGAGAAGGGCAGCAAAGAAGCCACTTCTCTCCAGGAGATGACAAGATGAGCAATACCATCAGTCCTGTGCCATGTCAACAGTAAAGCATCCTGAGACCATTCATGTGTGGGGTTGCTACTCAGCCAAGGGAGTGGGCTCACTCACAATTTTGCCTTAGAACACAGCCATGAATAAAGAATGGTACCAACACATCCTCCGAGAGCAACTTCTCCCAAACATCCAGGAACAGTTTGGTGGCGAACAATGCCTTTTCCAGCATGATGGAGCACCTTGCCATAAAGCTAAAGTGATAACTAAGTGGCTCGGGGAACAAAACATTGATATTTTGAGTCCATGGCCTGGAAACTCCCAAGACCTTAATCCCATTGAGAACTTGTGGTCAATCCTCAAGAGGCGGGTGGACAAACAAAAACCTACAAATTCTGACAAACTCCAAGCATTGATTATGCAAGAATGGGCTGCCATCAGTCAGGATGTGACCCAAAAGTTAATTGATGACATGCCTGGGTGGATTCCAGAGTTTTGAAAAAGAAGGGTCAACACTGCAAATATTGACTCTGCATCAAAATTGTATCAACTTCATGTAATTGTCAATAAAAACCTTTGATACTTATGAAACGCTTGTAATTATACTTCAGTATTCCATAGTAACATCTGACAAAAAATATCTCAACACACTGAAGCAGCAAACTTTGTGGAAATTAATATTTATGTCATTCTCAAAACTTTTGGCCACGACTGTACACGTCCACTACTACAGTGACTGAAATGACTACAACACTCAACAAGAGCTGCAGTTAGTTTCAGAGTGGGTGGCAAGGAATAAGTTGGCTCTAAATATTTCTAAAACTAGAAGCGTTGTATTTGGAACAAAACACTTACTAAACCCTAAACCTCAACTAAATCTTGTAATAAATCATGTGGAAGTAGAGCAAGTTGAGATGACTAAACTTTTTGGAGTAACCCTAGATTGTAAACTGTCATGGTCAAAACATATTGATGCCGTAGTAGCTAAGATGGGGAGAAGACTGTCTATGATAAAGCGGTGCTCTGCCTTCTTTTTTTTAAATTTACCTTTATTTAACCAGGCAAGTCAGTTAAGAACACATTCTTATTTTCAATGACGGCCTGGGAACAGTGGGTTAACTGCCTGTTCAGGGGCAGAACGACAGATTTGTACCTTGTCAGCTCGGGGGTTTGAACTCGCAACCTTCTGGTTACTAGTCCAACGCTCTAACCACTAGGCTACGCTGCCGCCCCAACACTATCAACAAGGCAGGTCCTACAGGCCCTAGTTTTGTCGCACCTTGACTTTCAGTCGTGTGGTCAGGTGCCACAAAAAAAAATTGGAATTGGGCATCATGGCTGGCCCTTTGATGTACACAGAGAGCTAATATGAATAATATGCATGTAGTTATGAAGTCAATGTCTCCATTTTCAGCCAGGAGATATTGACTTCAGCACTACTTTTATTTATGAGAGATATTGGCATGTTGTATGCACCGAGCTGTCTGTCTGAACTACTGGCACACAGCTCGGACACCCATGCATAGCCCACAAGACATGCCACAAGAGGTCTCTTCACAGTCCCCAAGTCCAGAACAGACTACGGGAGGCACACAGTACGACATAGAGCCATGACTACATGGAACTCTATTCCACATCAAGTAACTCTATTCCACATCAAGTAACTCTATTCCACATCAAGTAACTGACGCAAGCAGAAAATTTGTATTTAAAAAAACAGATTAAAAAAACACCTTATGGAACAGCGAGGACTGTGAAGCAACACAAACATTGGCACAGACACATGCACGCACGCACACACACACACATACACACACACACACGATAACATACTCACTATACATACACATGGATTTAGTACTGTAGATATGTGGTTGTGGTGGAGTAGGGGCCTGAGGGCACACGGTGTGTTGTGAAATCTGTGAATGTATTGTAATGTTTTTAAAATTGTATAAACTGCCTTAATTTTGCTGGACCCCAGGAAGAGTAGCTGCTGATTTGGCAGCAGCTAATGGGGATCCATAATAAATACAAATACAAATTGGTTCTCTCCAGTGGAGGCTCCTCAGATGAGGAAGGGGAGGACCATCCTCAGTGAATTTCATAAAAATCTAAAGAGTGAAACATAAAAAAGTGATACTTTTTTTAGATATAACTATACAGCTAGAGACGCCAGTTAGACCTCTCACTCAATACCTGTGTAATCTTTTTTCATATCGTTCACCTACTCCAAAACATACATGAATATTCTTATTATGTTACTGAATGTATCCAGAGTATTTTCAGATTTCGTTATTAACAATGCTGTGTAGAGTACAGTAAATGTAAAATGCACATAAAATCAAGTGTAATGTTTGGATTCAGTCTTGTGTCAGGTGAACTGTGTCTTCACCTTTGGTTTGATCATTTCTCCAGTGTTCTCTCTCAATTGCTACCATGGTCATGCTTTTTATAGTTCTTCTGTTAGAAACATTTCAATTTGGCCCTGTCCATATAGACCAATTTCCAAGAGTATAACGGGTTAAGGAGACGGACTTGGATAAGGCCGGTGTAGGCCGTCATTGTAAATATGAATTTGTTCTTAACTGACTTCCCTAGTTAAATTTTTTTTAAAGGAGATAGGCTTCTGCCCTGAGGCCTGTTAACTTCTTACGTTGAGCCATCCCGGATCCGGGATCGTGACTACAGCCTCAAGTTCATTACCATAACGCAACGTTAACTATTCATGAAAATCGCAAATGAAATGAAATCAATATGCTAGCTCTCAAGCTTAGCCTTTTGTTAACAACAGTCATCTCAGATTTTCAAAAATATGCTTCTCAACCATAGCAAAACAAACATTTGTGTAACAGTATTGATAGGTAGCGTAGCATTTAGCGTTAGCATTCAGCAGGCAACATTTTCACAAAATAGAGAAAAGCATTAAAATAAAATAATTTACCTTTGAAGAACTTCAGATGTTTTCAATGAGGAGACTCTCAGTTAGATAGCAAATTTTTCCTGAAAGATTATTTGTTTAGGACAAATCGCTCCGTTTTCTTCATCACGTTTGGGTAAGAAAAAAAACTAAAATTAAGTCATTAAAACGCGAACTTTTTTCCAAATTAACTCCATAATATCGACAGAAACATGGCAAACGATTTTTAGAATCAATCCTCAAGGTGTTTTTCATCTATCTATCGATGATAAATCCTTCTTGGCAGTTGACTTTCTCTTCTGAAGAAATGGAACGCGCATAGACCGAGAGATTACGCAATAATTTCGACACAGGACACCGGGCGGACACCTGGTAAATGTAGTCTCTTATGGTCAATCTTCCAATGATATGCCTACAAATACGTCACAATGCTGCAGACACCTTGGGGAAACGACAGAAAGGGCAGGCTCATTCCTGGCGCATTCACAGCCATATAAGGAGACATTGGAACACGGCGCCTTCAGAATCTGGGGCATTTCCGGTATGAAACTTCATCTTGGTTTCACCTGTAGCATTAGTTCTGGGGCACTCACAGATAATATCTTTGCAGTTTTGGAAACGTCAGAGTTTTTTCTTTCCAAAGCTGTCAATTACATGCATAGTCGAGCATCTTTTCGTGACAAAATATCTTGCTTAAAACGGGAACGTTTTTTATCCAAAAATTAAAAGAGCGCCCCCTATCTCGAAGAAGTTAAGCACAGCCGAGAGCTGCCGGGTGACACGAGCCTACCAGACGAGCTAAATAACTTATATGCTCGCTTCGAGGCAAGTAACACTGAAACATGCATGAGAGCATCAGCTTTTCCGGATGACTGTGTGATCACGATCTCCTCAGCCGATGTGAGTTAGACCTTTAAACAGGTCAACATTCAGACGGATTACCATGATATGTACTCCGAGCATGCGCTGACCAACTGGCAGGTATCCTCGCTGACATTTTCAACCTGTCCCTGACTGAGTCTGTAATACCAACATGTTTCAAGCACCAACATGTTTCAAGCACCATAGTCCCTGTGACCAAGAACACTAAGGTAACCTGCTTAAATGACTACAGACCCGTAGCACTCACGCCTGTAGCCAAGAAATGCTTTGAAAGGCTGGTCATGGCTCACATCAACACCATTATCCCAGATATTTGCATACCGCCCCAACAGATCCACAGATGATGCAATCTACTCCACACTGCCCTTTCACACCTGGACAAAAGGAACATCTATGTGAGAATGCTATTCATTGACTACAGCACAGAGTTCAACACCATAGCTCATCACTAAACTAGGGACCCTGGGATTAAACATCTCCCTCTGCAACTGATCCTGGACTTCCTGATGGGCTGCCCCCAGGTGGTAAGGGTAGGTGACAAAACATCCGCCACACTGATCCTCAACCCTAAGGGGTGCGTGCTCAGTTCCCTCCTGTACTCCCTGTTCACTCATGACTGCACGGCTAGGCACAACTCCAACACCATCATTAAGTTTGCTGTTGACACATAGGCCTGATCACAGACAACAATGAGACAGCCTAAAGGGAGGAGGTCCGAGACCTGACCGTGTGGTGCAAGAACAACAACCTCTCCCTCAACGTGGTCAATACAAAGGAGATGGATGATTGTGGACTACAGGAAAAGGAGGACCGAGAATGCCCCCATTCTCATCGACGGGGCTGTTGTAGAGCAGGTTGAGAATTTCAAGTTCTTTGGCGTCCACATCAACAAACTAACATGGTCCAAGCACACCCAGACTGTTGTGAAGAGGGCACGGCAAAACCTATTCCCCCTCAGGAGACTGAAAAGATTTGGCATGGGTCCTCAGATCCTCAAAAGGTTTTACAGCTGCACCATCAAGAGCATCCTGACGGGTTGCATCACTGCCTGGTATGGCAACTGCTCGGCCTCCGACCGCAAGACACTACAGAGGGTAGTGCGTACAGCCCAGTACATCACTGGGGCCAAGCTTCCTGTCATCCAGGACCTCTATACAAGGCGGTGTCAGAGGAAGGCCCTGAAAATTGTCAAAGACTCCAGCCACCCTTGTTATAGGCTGTTCTCTCTGCTACCGCACGGCAAGTAGTATCGGCGCGCCAAGTCTAGGTCCAAGAGGCTTCTAAACAGCTTCTACCCCCAAGCCATAAGACTCCTGAACATCTAGTCAAATTGCTACCCAGACTATTTGCATTACCCCACCCCCCCCTCTACGCTGCTCTGTTATTATCTATGCATAGTCACTTTAATAACTCTACCTACATGTACAGATTACCTCAATTACCTCGACACCGGTGCCCCCGCACATTGACTCTGCACCGGTACCACCTGTATATAGCCATTTTAAATATATGCCATTTTAACTGTTTTTACTCTTGTAACCCTCTGATAGTGCTAGTGATGCTAACTATAGGGTTGTGGTTTTGATCCACATGATTTAAAGTGCACTGGACTGGGCTAGCAAGCTAGCATAGCTAACGGCTAATGGCCCCCTCTCTACTGCAAACCCTCTTGATTACGCTAGCAGGGCATTACCATTGAGGGAGTGGTGGATGGAAAAGTAAAAGGGAGGGAGGGAGGGAGTCAGTAAAAATTGATGATTTGAGCTCATCATGCGGCCAAAAACTCCGGCCGATTGTTTTTAAAACCAAGAGGGGGGCCATTGATGTCTCCAAGACTGTTTGTTGTTCAGAACAAAGGCAAGTTGATTTGTTGTTGGTGTGTTGGTTTAGTTCAGTAATGGGTTAGGGGGCACAGTGCTTGTTAGCAGAGCAGAGGCAGGCAGGCAGCCTTAGTTGTGCATTTTGATTGTTTTTCCTAGAATCCACAGGAGGCTGCGGGGAGGATGGAAACCATGTGATTGATGTATTTGATACCATTCCACTCATTCCGCTCCAGTCATTACCATGAGCCCGTTCTCTCCAACCTCCCGTGCTTGAATCTGTCTATCTATTTGTGTGACGGTCTGTGTGGTTGTGTGTGTCTGTGCCTGCTCGTGTTTGGTTTTGTTTGTGTGTTTGTGTGTGCGTAGAAGCCCAATTGTGTGTCTGAATGAACGTCCTTTGTCTCGATGAGGCCTTGTGCGCTGACATGAGAAGAAACAGCCATTCATGGCTGCAATTAGGTGCTGGGGATAAACTAACAAGCCAACAAACACCACATCAACTTTGTTTTCAGGAATATAATAATTGCTCCTCCCTTCTAGCAAAGGGCCTCTGGCTGGCTCCGTGAAACACTAGCAAAAGGAAGGCCTTCAGTCTCCAACAATGTCTCTCTCGCACGCACGCATGCGTGTTCACACACACAGACTGAACCAAACCCCTCTGTCAGTTTCCAAACACTCTCTGTGAAAGGCAATGCTAGCTAGTAGCTAACGCCATATGTAATTCCTAAAACATTTAATTTAACGTTTGCTCTATGTACAATTAACATTGGGACTTTTAATCAAAGGCGCGACCACATCCTGCTCTGGCACCGGCCCGCTCGATGTAGCGTGTTTCACCGTGATGACCTGATTGTATGTCTCAGGCTCCTGTAGAAAGGGCTAACGTGACTTGGTTAACTTGTAGAGAGAGGGGGAGAGAGAATGAAAGAGAGAGGGAGACAAGGTATTATAAATAATATAAATCAATAATAAATTAGGGTGTATTTCACACATTTGGAGTCAGGCTAGTGTCTCGAAGGGAAAGGAGGAAGAAATTGGAGTAGAGGGAGGGGTAAAACGTCTCTCTCTGTTGGAGTTGGAGTTGACGTTGTCCTCCCGATCTTCTTGTTTTGGAGTGGACACCCGACACATGACTTATTCATCAGCCTCATCTGTCAGCCTGCCACGCGGATTCCTACACAGACTCACACTTCATCATTACGGCCGATGCATTATTTACCGCACACGCAGCACACTGTTCTGGCAGGTGTTTAGACGGCTCCCACATGCCAGCAGATGGAGAACACAACCCAAAAACACCCCAGAGAAGGAGAGGAAAGTTAACAAACACACCTCACTGTCACTCTAGACTTCCTCCGTAATAATGGAATGGAATTTGGAAGGGTGCTGGCTCATGAATATGCCTAATCGTCTCCATACCTTCCATGCCTAGGAAAGTTGACACTATTTCCGTCTCGTCAAGGTGGCCCTCAATCCAGAGGTGGAAATAAAAACATATGAGTTTGTGTGCGCCCAGAGGTCCATGTGGGGGTGGTGTGTATGTGGGTGTCTGTGTGTGTATGTCTGTGCGTGTGTGTGTGGGGCGGAGGTTAAATGGAAAGAAACCAAACTTCGTTATGCGTTATAAAAGCCACAAGTGGGCATGGCTGAATTTGTTATCAGTAGATAAAACATTTTTATTTTCTTTTTTATGTGCACTTCCACCAAGGCATGTATGGTTATCTATATACTTCCTTATGTTTGGTGTGTATGTGTGTGTGTGTGTGCGTGCTTGCGTGCGTTCGTGCGCGTGTATTTGAGTGTGAGGAGGGGTTTCCCCTCTGTGTTTTGGTCCATTGACAGTGTGAGCCATTAGGTGCTATTGACGTCAGGCACGTTAGAGGATAAGGTGGCCTAATCACATCCAGGTGTTGTGTGTGTGTGTGTGCAGGGGAGAACAGGGCAGCAGGACAGGGTTGGTGGGTGGTCAGATATTCTGCAAACTGAAATGTTCAGAAGTGTAAGGAATAGAGCTGACATGATTCCCTGTTCTACATAACATCATGTCGTTTTTTTTTTTTTTTTACCCCCTTTTCTCCCCCAATTTAGTGATATCCAATTACGATCTTGCCTCATCTCTGCAACTCCCCAACAGGCTTGGGACAGGTGAAGGTCGAGTCATGCGTCCCCCGAAACACTATCCGCCAAACCCCGCTTCTTTAAAAAAAAATTTTTTTTAATGTACCCCTTTTTTTCCCTCCCCAATTTCATGGTATCCAATTGGTAGTTACAGTCTTGTCTCATCGCTGCAACTCCCGTACGGACTCGGGAGAGGCGAAGGTTGAGAGCCATGCGTCCTCTGAAACACGACCCAACCTAGCCGCACTGCTTCTTGACACAACGCACATCCAACCCAGAAGACAGCCGCACCAATGTGTCGGGGGAATCACCGTACACCTGGCGACCTGGTCAGCGTGCACTGCCCGCCACAGGAGTCGCTAGTGCGTGATGAGACAAGGATATCCCTGCCGGCCAAACCCTCCCTGGGTCGATTGTGTGTCGCCACATGGGCCTCCCGGTCACGGCCGGCTGCTACAGAGCCTGGGCTCGAACCCAGAATCTCTGTTGGCACAGCTGGCCTTAGACCACTGCGCCACCCGGGAGGCCCAAACCGCACTTTTTAACACCCTCCCGCTTAACCTGGATGCCAGCTGCACCAATGTGTCGGAGGAAACACCGTTCAAGTGACGACCGAAGTCAACCTGCAGGCTTCCAGCCCACCACAAGGAGAGTGCGATGAGCCAAGTAAAGCCCCCAGGCCAAACCCACCACTAACCTGGACGATGCTGGGCCAATTGTGCGTTGCCCTATGGGACTCCCGGTTACGGCCGGTTGTGACACAGCCTTGGAACGAACCTGGGTTTGTAGTGATTCCTCAAGCACTGCGATGCAGGTCCTTGGACCCCTGTACCACTCTGGAGGCCCTTACACAAAACTTTTCTATCCGAAAGGATCTCGGAACTTCTATCCAGTCAACCAGCGGAGGAACGCTGTCCAACTATAGGTTTGTGTTTCCTGGGCCAGTATTCACAAAGAGTCTCAGAATAGGAAAGCTGAACTAGGATCAGTTTAGCCTTTTAGATCATAGTTAATAGGATTATGTGGACAGGGTGGACCTGATCCGAGCTCAGCAGGCCTACTCTGAAATGCCTTGTGAATACGGGCCCTGGTTTGTGAAAAACCTCTTGAGACATATCCTGCTGATAATAATATGTGAGGGCTGCTATTGATACGTTTAGTGCATTGATCACAGAGGAGTAAATGCTACATTGATCTTCTCTGTGGAACAGTGTGTCCAATGTCTCCCCGTTACCTCTCACAGACACACGGTACATACTCACGCTCACGATGCACACACACGGCCGCATAATCGTATGGGAAAGCATGTATATGACTGACTAATCGTGTGTGTGTGTGTGTGCAGTGCATGGACATTAAGCGTGTGTGTGTGTGTGTGTGTGTGTGTGTGTGTGTGTGTGTGTGTGTGTGTGTGTGTGTGTGTGTGTGTGTGTGTGTGTGTGTGCGTGCGTGCGTGCGTGCGTGCGTGCGTGCGTGCGTGCGTGCGTACCGTGCGTGCGTGCGTGCGTGCGTGTGTGTGTGTGCGCAGTGCATGGACATTAAGCATGTGTGTGTGTGTGTGTGTGTGTGTGTGTGTGTGTGTGTGTGTGTGTGTGTGTGTGTGTGTGTGTGTGTGTGTGTGTGTGTGTGCGTGTGCGTGTGTGTGTGTGTGTGTGTGTGCAGTGTGTCCTTGACATTAAGCGTGTGTGTGCATGTACAGTATGTATGCACTTGCGTGTGTATGCATGCGCACATGTATATTTATATGTGTATATTTCAATGAGCTTTAGCAGTAGACAGGGTACTCTTCAAAGTCATATCCACATTACAGTTACCATAGAGAGATCAAGTAGAGGAGGCCATTAGGCAAAGCAATGTACAGCCAGAGATGTTGATGGCATTGGAAACAGCTGGCTGTTGACTGTGAAGAGACATGCATGAATGGAAACGCAAACCAGATGCTGCCCAGAGGAAAGGTTTTGGCAAATCTTTCTCTTCTCTCCGATCTCTCTGTCAGCTAGTCCAGCGAATTAACTCATGCTATAGAGGGATGGAGAGAGATACCGAGGGAGGGAAAGGGAGAATGCGAGTGGGGGGTGATTGTACCATTGAGGGATACACTCTTCGAAAAAGGGTTCCATAAGGGTTCTTCAGCTGTCCCCATAGGAGAACCAATTTTGCTTCCATGTAGAGCTCTACCTGGAACCAAAAAGGTTATGCTATGGGGACGGCCAAAGAACCCTTTTAGGTTCTAGATAGCAAAACATTTTCTACGAGTGTAGATGAAGAAGGAGAGAGAGAAAGTGAGAACTTGAGATGGGTAGGAGAGAGAGATTAAGTAAGATAGATGTAGGGAGACAGAAGGGATAGATAGAGAAAGAGACTGTTAGAGGGAAGGGATAGAAAAGGGAAAAGATAGTGATGTAGAGACAGAATTGATAGATTGATAGAGAATTAGAGATGGGGATAGAAATGAGGCAATCTAATTGTGGCATCTGGCAGCGCCACCCCGCCACAGTGACTTGCTAATCTGTAAATCTTCTCTCGAGCACTTTCCCTGTAGACCAGAGCCTGCTGCGCACTGACTGGCCATATAGCAGTCTGGAATCACACCCAACCCATGTGGACTTAATGAGAGAGGGATATGGAGGGAGGGCGGGCGGGAGAGAGAGAGAGAGAGATGGAGGTTGGGAAGGAGATTGGAAAGAGAGGGAAGAAAACAAAAAGGAAAGGTATGGAGATGGAGGGATATGAGAGGGGTGATGAAGGGATGGAGATGGAGGGATATGAGAGGGGTGATGAAGGGATGGAGATGGAGGGATATGAGAGGGATGATGAAGGGATGGAGATGGAGGGATATGAGAGGGGTGATGAAGGGATGGAGATGGAGGGATATGAGAGGGGTGATGAAGGGATGGAGATGGAGGGATATGAGAGGGGTGATGAAGGGATGGAGATGGAGGGATATGAGAGGGGTGATGAAGGGATGGAGAACAGGTGAACTGGAAAAGGAGAGCATTTCGATGGCGGTATCCGAGCAGACATGCGCGAGATAAGGAGGAAGGATGGAGGACAAGAAGTCTGACAAAGGAGGTATAGGAAAAGAGGTAGACATGAACAGAAGTACAAAGGGAGGGACGCTGAGGGAAGAATGACAAGACAGCGAGTGAGGGATGAGAAGGGTGTGAAGTGGGGGATTAAGAATGATCTGGAGAGTACAAAAGAAGAACATAGAAGTCAATGGGTGAAAAAGAAGAGGGGGAAAGGAGGGGGAGAGTGACAGATGTAGAGAGAGTTAAAATATGGAAAGGAGAGAGTTAGAGAGAAAGAAAAGAATGAGGAAGATGGATAAGACAGTGAGAAGCAGAGTTCCCCACAGTAGGTCTGTCCCTTCTGTAAAAATCAGCCTGTTCAAGGAGGGAGGGAGGGAGAGGGGAGAGGCACACAAACACTCAGCATGCCTAAAACTGCCCTCTGATGTCACCAGCCCCTGGAGAGAGAGAGAGGGGAGGGGACCAGTGAGATGACTGAACGAGCGAGAGACACAGCCAGAGGGCGAGAGCAAACAGAACGGAGTGAGAGAAGGAGAGCGACAGAGAGAGAAAACAGAGAGGTGGAGACTGAGAGCACTGTACCGGCGTCTGCTGTGGACTTGAGGCTGTGTTTTACGGCGTGTGGTGTGTCAGTGGTGGAGAGTTTAGCTCCGGTTCAGTGAGGCCGATCTAGCGATCGCGTTGGCCGCACACCATCTGGACAGCACAACTGATGGGTGAGAGGAGCTCTGCGCTGTACAGTGTGTACCCATTCCTCTGTATGTGTGTGTGTGCTTTGTCTGTTTGGGGTTGTCTGTGGCTGTTGGTGTGTGTGGGGGGGCAGGCTGAGTAGACTGTGTGTTTGTTGAATGGTGGTGATGTGTTATTGCACGCTCTGCTCTGCAGCCTTGAGCACTCAATGGAGCAGATGGCTGTGGCCACTACCTACTACTGCGCGCCGTGGATGTGTGGGTCTGTGTGTTCTTCTGTGAGAGAGCAAGCGTGTGTGTGTGTGTGTGTGTGTGTGTGTGTGTGTGTGTGTGTGTGTGTGTGTGTGTGTGTGTGTGTGTGTGTGTGTGTGTGTGTGTGTGTGTGTGTGTGTGTGTGTGTGTGTGTGTGTGTGTGTGTGTGTGTGTGTGTGTGTGTGTGTGTGTGTGTGTGTCTTACCATATGCAGTTAATTGATTTTCTCCTTTTTTTTGCTTCTATTTGTGTTAGCGTAACTTCTTAATATTTTTTGGGGCGGGGGAATTATGTGTGTCACGTAATCTTGAAATTGTGTACCACGTGGACTGGGAAGTGTTTAGTCTGTAGTGTTGGTGTCTTGTGTTTTTTGTGAATGCTCCTGTGTGTCGCATAAATTGTGTGTGTGTTCCAGTCACTGTGTCCTGGCGCAGAGTGTCTGCCCTGCACCACATGGTGAGAGGGCGAGAGAAGGAGAGGGAGAGACGGGGAGCGAAAGAAAAGGACAGGGAGAGTGAAGTAGAGCAGCGTGTGAAGCAGAGCAGCGTGTGAAACACACAGATGGAGAGAAACTAAATGGAGAGAAGAAAAGGAGACAGCGGAGGGAGGAATAGAGGACGGATGATATTGAGGCTTTGGCTGAAAGAGGAGTGCAGCACGACTTTTCCCTTGGCATTGCGCTGTCGTCTGATGTTTTAAAAGCCTTACATTGATTTATTTGACCTATGACTCTAAACTGTATGTTAGCTGACTGGCAGATGGAGTGGGGTTGAGTGTGATTTCGGTTGGATTCAGTTTGTGGTTGAGTGTGATTAGGTGGAGTGTAGCGCCTCATGTAAACCAGGGATACTGTAATAAGGAGCCTAAGGGCTGAGTCGGGTATGTTTGACTGTGGGTTTATCCACTGTGTGTGGAACCTCTGTGATCACTGTGTTTACATACCGTGCATACAGGTAGAGGTGGGCAGGAGAGAGAGAGGATAGGAGAAGAAGAGAGGTAGAGGGGTGTAAAGAAGGGAGGGAAGGGAGATGACTTGAGAAAGGAGAGAGTGGTAGTGGGAGGTGGGAGAGAGTATGAAAGAGAGAGGGGAGAGAGGTAGTGGGAGGTGGGAGAGAGAGAGGCAGCATACACTCTTGGACAAATGTAAATGTTTGCACGAAAAGGACACATAAACACACGACTCTCAGCCTATCTCCTCCTTTACCAACCATGTGCTCTCTGACCGTAATCACAAACACACCACAAACGCAACCCACTGGACCCAACGACAAAAAATTATTGGTCCGTTTTGGACTTGGGGATTGTGAAGAGACCACTGGTGGAATGTCTTGTGGGGTATGTGTGTCTGAGCTGAACGTTATCAAACCATCTGAAATGTCAACCAGGGCTATCA
Organism: Oncorhynchus gorbuscha; assembly: GCF_021184085.1. NCBI lineage: Eukaryota > Metazoa > Chordata > Actinopteri > Salmoniformes > Salmonidae > Oncorhynchus > Oncorhynchus gorbuscha. The sequence goes on from NC_060173.1 coordinate 72,820,608, forward strand.
TGCATGTTGTTGATGTTACAGTAGTTCTGTGTGTGCAGTTCAGGGCACACCGCTCTGTTTTGAGCCAGCTGCAACTTTGATAGGTCTTCCTTTTTTTGCACTTGACCATATTAACGGACACAGTAGGTATGTCTGTGTGCCTGCTCAGATGTGTCTGTGTGCCTGCTCTGATGTGTCTGTGTGCCTGCTCAGATGTGTCTGTGTGCCTGCTCAGATGTGTCTTTGTGCCTACTCAGATGTGTCTGTGTGCCGCCTCAGATGTGTCTGTGTGCCTGCTCAGATGTGTCTGTGTGCCTGCTCAGATGTGTCTGTGTGCCGCCTCAGATGTGTCTGTGTGCCGCCTCAGATGTGTCTGTGTGCCGCCTCAGATGTGTCTGTGTGCCTGCTCAGATGTGTCTGTGTGTGCGCGTGTGTGGGCCATGTCGTGTGGGAGCGTTTAACCAGAAAAAACAATTACAGAGCGAACGACGACTCCTATTAGCTGGCCTAATTGCTTCCTTGCGGCGTTTCAGTGACAGCGCTATACATTAGGCTTCATTTACTGTCAACATGTCATGTTTAAACGCAGCCGTCAGAGATTGCACTTTGTACTGCCTATCTCGGAGGGAGTTTGGTATACTCTGTGCTAGTGGATGGAAAGGTTGCTTTTTGTGTGGCATTTGATTTGAGTGGCCAGTATGTTTTCTGTGTTAGCCTGAGGTAAAAAAATAAAATAAAATAAAAAGATAACGATGTATTGTCACATGCTCCGGACAGGTGCAGTGAAATGTGTTGTTTTACAGGGTCAGCCAAAGTAGTACAGAGCACCTGGAGCAAATGAGGGTTAAGTGCCTTGCTCAAGGGAACATCGACAGATTTTTCACCTTGTCGGCTCGGGTATTCAAACCAGCCAACTGTCGGTTACTGGCCCAAACGCTCTAAACGCTAGTCTACCCGCCGCCCTTCTAAAATAATAGTAACAATTGTAAATAGAACGTCACCCACAAAACCAGCATCAAGTCACATTATACTGGCTTGCAAAGTGATGTTTTCCTATTGGAATCCACACAGAATGGGGATATCCAACAACTGGAACTTTTATTCACCCACAATCTGCATTCAGATTGAAGCAGCTTGGGGTGTGTTTGTGTGTGTGTACTTAAACGTGTGTCTGTGTGTGCGCATGCGTGCCTGCGTGTTTTGGGTGGCATTCAATTTGAGTGGCCAGTGTATGTTTTCTGTGTATGCCTTTCCCTCATACAATGCTCTGTGCAATTCTCCACTTGCGTTCTCGGGTCCTTCTCAATAGGCTTCTCGTCTGATCTGAAAACACAGGCCAGATGAAAGCAATATGGAGAAAATGTACTGATACTCCGCTTCCATCTTTCCAGTTCTTTCATGCCGACGGAGCGAGAGGAAAAGGTGACTAGAAAAGAACGCCGCCGCGCGCTATCGAGACGCAGCCCGTTAGCCTGTTAGCTTGTTTCGCTAAACCCAATCCCCAAGCCTCTAGCCCATAAAGCTCTCTTTGGCGTTCTAATGTGGTCGCGTGGTTAGCCCCTGAGTGCCCTGGTTCTTTAGCAGTGATTACACTGGCTCTCTCTGTGGCTCTCGCTGGCCCCTACAGTGGGAGAATGAGTGGCTGTAATTGGGTATTCATTCCCTGGACCCTGGCCTTAGCACCGCCAGCCATTGATTGCCTCTCCTCTACTGCACTTGTATTAATGGGATGAGTTTGGATGGAGCCAGCTAGCTACTGCCACTTGTAACACGAACACTCCTCTTCAGTGCCACAGTGGCATAATAGATACATTTTCTCTGCTTTACTCATCTTTATGGGGTGGGGGGGTGCACTTCTGTGTGTGTAGATCCTGGCCTGGAAATTGCTGGCCGCAGAGTGGAAGAAGTGATTGAGCACGTGATGGCCATGTCTCCTGTAAAAGAGAGCAGTGTTTAGTCTGAGGTGAACCCCTTCTTTGGCCTGCACGGTAGAGCAGGCATTCTGGGTATGAAAGGACCCCTCGCTCACCCAAAGATCTGTGGCTGTGCAAGGCTGCAGACTATACTCAAGGAAGAGGTCTTAGAGGCAGGCACCATGAGCTACTCTTATGAACACACTTATGAACACAATATATTTCTGGTCAAAAAATAAGTTGAAAATAGGTTGAAAATATACACATTTTTTTATTTTATTATTGTGCTAATTGGACCACACTTGAGTGTAAAGGGAGAGTTAGGTCTAATGTGATATTGTATGCATGGAATACCTACTGTTGATCGACTAAAATGTTAAATGTACTTATTTGACAGGAGATAGTGTGTGGAAGGAAATTAGATATCATCTAGCTGACATGGGCCGGCCTGTTAAGATACTTAGAAGAAAAACAAACTTCCTTGCTTCCTTGTAGCTCAGTTGGTAGAGCATGGCGCTTGTAACGCCAGGGTAGTGGGTTCGATCCCCGGGACCACCCATACGTAGAATGTATGCACACATGACTGTAAGTCGCTTTGGATAAAAGCGTCTGCTAAATGGCATATATTATTATTATTATATTATTCCTTGAAGTTATCGCAGCTCTTTCGAGGTTGTAGAGTATTTGTAGAGTGGAAGGAATGATACATTCAAAAGGTATTTGAACAAGGCCCGGGTGCCCAACATATAAAGAGGGGAATTATGATCAGTCTGCTGATGCCTTGCACTTGAGCTTCAACAAATCCCTTGAAAAGCAGAGTTGTTGTGGCGTTCGCCGTTTTAAAAGGACGTATTTGTAACGTAGAGACAGGGAGTCAGGAAGCAGATACACTTAGTGGGTTTACTAACAACGGACATGGAACGATAACGAAACAAGAGAAGCATCTGACATGGAAGCACAAGCAGTACGACCTGATGACCAATGACAAAAGATTGCTATATAAAGGGTTAATTAAACATATCCAGATCTAATCTATAGAGCTCAAAATTAGATGCGTTATTTCAACAACAGTGCAGTGTCACTGTTCTCACCACATTTAGATGTTGCTGATATATATATATATATATATATATATATATATATATATATATATATATATATATATATATATATATATATATATATATATATATATATATATATATATATAGCCTACCCTGTACCAACCCCATTTCCCCCTCTGGCCAGTATACACCTGTGACTTAACTTCTTCTTCTCACTAAGGTCAATGCTTCATGAGTACATTTAACAGATCAAATCATGTAGTTGTGGGTCATATCATAACTATTTTGTAACTCATTAACAAGCCCTCCTACACACGACATTTAAGTTGGCCATGCTGGTCTATAACGCACACATGATGGGTCTATGTATGAATTCCATGCAGTCAATGTAAAGTCAAGTCTATTTTACCATTCATAAACCATTTATAAAGCATTTATAAACATGCCTCACTTATCAAAAATCATACGGAAACAACTAGGCGTGGGCAGTATACCATTTAGGCCTATGCCATATACAGTGGTGTATTGAAATACCCACGGTATGATTTTCAATACTGTCCATACCTTTCAAACAGTTTTAGCTTGTTTTTACATAAATGTGAATTTTTTATTTTTAAAGGAAAACTTCACCCACAAACTTGATACCGGCTGTATTTTGAAAGTTTTATGTCTTGAAAACTTGATTGCTGATATGCAAAACATGTTTGGACTATATCAACAATGGACTAGTGAAACAAATACTAAAAGATCGTTTTTGGGTGGAAGTTCTTTTTAAATAAATACTTGTGGTCAACTTGTGCACTAGGTTAATAGATAAAGCAAATCGCATTCTTCGTTTCCCCTGTATTTTTCAATGTAAAGCCATTCCTCAAAGCAACTGATTTGAGCCTGTCACATAGTATTTTTCTTTAGAAAGAGCACATGGCACAAACTGAAGCTTTGTGATGTGATGATTCACTGTTGTGCAGCGCAAGACAGGTGATCAAGTGACACTTGAAAGTCTCTACTAACGGTTGACAGCTAAATATCTTATAACTAACTATAAGTGAACTTATTTGGCACATCTTATATAGTTATCTCCAGCCCAGGCCTCCAGCTATGCACTGGTTTACTAATTTGCTAGCTAATTGGGTAGCTTGCAAGATCAAAATTCTTGGTTACAGCAGAGACCTGGATCAACATCTCTGCTGTCTAATATTTGTTTTGTGTTTGCAGCAAACTGTGAGTAGCCTTTTGAGATAGTTGTATAACTTCGAGCTGGGTTGTCTGTCCCTGCAATTCGTTTAGATAGCATCCGCTATGGGTATTCGCTAGTACTTTGTTAACATTTATTAGCATATTAAAAAATAATAATAATAATAATCTTTGGTAAGAAATAGCTTCCCTTGACTGCCCTTCCCTTGAAATAGCTTCCCTGCTGGTAATACCGTATACCCCTGTATGGTACAGGAACAATATGAAGGTATGATAATCTGGATACCGCCCAGCCCTAGACACAACACAGAATGCTAAAGGGAAATATGAACATTTTATTTAGACCTTCCAGATGGAAGTTAGCTGGCACAGAAAACTAATGCTGAGGACGTTGCCAATGATTCCTACTATTACAAATGTTCAGTATGACTTTTCTTGAATGGATTTAACAAAGATTTATATTCAAAGCATTCAAATTCAATTCCCCATTTCAGACTAACACAGTGTGTTAAAGCTAGCTAGCATTTTGATAATGTAGCTGGCTAGCTAAGCCCCTGGCAATGTCAACACGTTTTCCAACTCTGTCAATAAAAGTTGCAAAATCATAGAACTCATGAAATGTTTAGTTGACAATGGTAGCTATCTCACTATTTTAAGACTTACATTGTACATTTGCATGTTACAAACCTTTAACAACATGACAAAATAAGAGACAGAAACATGACGTTATTTCTTTTGGCTGCACAGAAGGAGAGTGTGGAAGAAAAAAAAGTGTGAGAGGTGAGAGGTCAGTGAAATGTTACTTCCTGGTGATCTCTCGCTTCTACAAAAAATGTAATAAAAAATCAAACGAATTAAGCATTTAGTTGACCTTTTTGTTCAATATTCCGTGACTGACGTTGTGCGTTTTCCCATTTAAAATAACAAAAATAGCTAAGAAGCCTCAAGAACACTGGGCTGTTACCCAGACGTGATCTCACACTGACCTTTCACCTCTCCTCTCCAGTCAAACTAAGGCAACTGGTTTCTGTTTTCTGTTCATAATGTGCAAAAGTACAATGGAAATAGTGAAATAACATTGTGAACTAAATGTTTCATGAATTTTATTGCGATTTTGTAACATTTATTGAATGAGTTGTAAAAGTGTTAACAATGTGAGAGGGGCTTATAGCTAGTAGATGCAACATTAGTGAATTAAGGGGTAAATGTGGATGTGTGTTAATATGCTTTGCTCACTAAAATATTTATTCCTATGAGTCTGAAATGGAGAATTGAATTTGAAACACTATCTATTGGAATCTTTAACATGTGGAAAGGGAGAAAAGTATTATTATTTGCTTTTCACAAGTGTCGCAAGATGGACTATTAACTGAACAATAGACTATTAAACCTTTACTAAAGAATTGTCTAATAGCCGACCTAGGTGTGAACCCCCCCCCACAATATGAGCAAGGTGTGAACCCCCGCCTTCCACATCTACCTACACACGTGTCTACCTACACACGGTTAATGTTCTGAACAATATATATACGTATATATATGGTTAGAATTCAGGCTGTATCACATCCGACTGTGATTGGGAGCGCCATAGGGCCGCGCACAATTGGCCCAGCGGGTTTGGCCGGGGTAGGCCTTCATCGGCCGGGGTAGGCCTTCATCGGCCGGGGTAGGCTGGTGCTGAAAATATAGTTCTCTGGTGTTGCACACCAACAGATGGAGAAAACCTACACCAGTCGAGCAATTCATTTCAACAATAATCTTCATTTTTATTTGACTTTACAAACAACAAGAGGGCTTAATTGGAGTCTATTTCTTCAGAGCTGAGGCCGATATAAAATAACTTAACTTGGCTGAGGTACGCTATGAGGCTTTAATAGGCCTAGTTACAATTGCAACTGGTCAAAAATGTTACATCCTACATAAAACAATCATTTAAAGAAAAAAAGTCTGCACGTTTGATCTAAACAATGTATCTAATAATTAAAAGCGCACATTTGTAAATCCCAAACTCTAAAAGTAATTGGTAAGGTAAATACAAATGACGTGTGACACAATAAAGAATGTAAACAAGATGCTGTGTTTTTATTTACAGTAATGATGGACAACTGGAGGCATTTTGGAAACAGATTTTGAAACACTTGTTTTTCACAAGTGCAGCAGGTGTAGCCCATCATGCAAATGTTTCCTATTAGCAGGACAATAGACTTTTTATAACCCAGCTACTATTGTGAAAATCCCCCAACTTGCAATGTATTATGCTTAAGTACTCTAAAGTGTTACAGTTCTGTACACCTGGAATATATATATATATATTTCCTTTAACATTCTGTGTTATCATGTATAATATTTTTGATATGTGAGGCATGTTTATAAATGCTTTATGAGTGGGAAAGTAGAAATGACATTACATTCACTTCATATAATTTATACATAGACCTTTAATGTTGGTGTTATAGATCAGAGTGGCAAACTGCAAAGTTAATTACCATGAAGTGCTTAGCTATAAATGGTTTGTAAACGGGGAAACAGATTGGACTTTACTTTGACTGCACAGAGTTAATACATAGACCCTTCGTGCGTGTGTTATAGACCGGTATGAACAACCTCATTGTGTGATGTGGAGGAGGGCAGGTAATGAGTTACGCACGACTTCATAGACCTTCAACTACATGATTTGATCCGTAAAATGTACAGTGAGGATCTTCATGCACGATTGACCTCGGCGCGAAGAAGGGGGTAAGTCACAGGCTTATAGCGGCCTTTGGGGGAATTGGGGCTTGAACAGGCTATATAGACCAGCATCATTTTCAAAACGTGGATTGGCCTTTTGGCATATTCACATAACACTGGTATGGCAGAAGCACTCTTTTGAGAACAGCCGTAATGAGAACACTGCGCTGTCATTGTAATGATGCATCTATTAAGATGCCTAAATATGACCTCTTACATAGCATGACATGAATGCGCTACAGATATGCTATGGATGTACAGTATTTAATTCACCTTTAATAGTACAGTTGGGAGCTTTTATAACATTGTAATGAAATTAAATGTGGTCAAAGTAAATAGTTAACGCGATGTAGGACTACAATTTGAACTTTCTTGTTTAGCCACTCGGTCATCCCAGTGAATGTGTGTCGATCGGTCTCTCCAGCTCAGACCAGTCCTTGTTCTCTCTGACACTGGTGGAGTAGTCCATCTTAATTACTCTATTACTCCCTAGTCTCAGAGGGCATGCAGGGTCAACGACTCCCCTTTTCCCATACGACCTCATGGCATCCGTGGCATCGGAGGGTTACCGCCAAACCTTATGTCAGGGCCCAGAGAACAAACCCCTCTCTGTGGAACCGAGCTAACTATGGACTCCTGCAAACGTCACTGCCACGCCATCGCCCTGACACATCAATAGTCACAAGTCCGGGTATTACCAGAGCCCTAGTTAGTTAGAGAGGTGGGGGTTGTGGCTGGGTGGCTCTTCTCCCAACAATGCCTTTCTGGGTGAGGACACATACCACTTTGAGCTGTTTGTGAAGAGTGGAGGGCTGGGAAAGTGTGCGTAAATGGGAGATGTTTGAGGGTGCGGCGGGCAGACAAGGGCCTGGACATTTCTGAAAGGGCTCAATGTGTGGAATGATTCTCTCCGAAGGTCCCGTTTTGACCTACTTTGGTTTAACATTGTGTTTGTTGCTTGTTTGTGTGTGGAAACACTGACACGTGTGAGAATGCTTGTCTTTGTGTTTGCACGTCCTTGCAGACGTCACATGGGTGGAAGTCTACTACATGTCATCAGACGACAATTACACTGAAGGGGCTATGATTGGAACTGGTGGACATGAAACCTGGGGCAACAGTGACGACTACTGTGGAACTGCTGGATATGTGTAGTTACGGTCCTGAGAAGCCAATGGGCAACCAGTCTCTGAAGGCTACCAGACAGACTTGACCAAATGGACAGAAGTTCAGAGGTCAAGATATGTGTTTCGCACAGTGAGACAGCTCTCCATACATCAAGGCTCCAAAATCACTGGAACACATCATCCCCACTGCGACTATAGTCTGACTTAGCCCCACCCTTCTCTGTATGCCGCCCTAAGGGAGGTATAGTGTTGCAGCCCGTGCTGAAATCCGCCCGGTGCCAAAGAGGACATTGGTCATCTCAGCAATAGTTCACAAGCTGTGATTGGTCAGTCGGGAGGCCAGGTCACCTCTGATAGGGCAGACTTCAATGCTCTTGTTTTGTTGCACAGGATATCCAGTTAGCTGGCATTGGTCTTGGGACTGTGCCAGGTGGCACTCCTCATAGTAGAAATCGATTAGAGAAAGAGCCTGATATTCTATACTGTGGTGTTCTTTCTCTCACTGTGGACTCAAAATGTTAGTTGAAAGCATCCACATAATATTCCAGGGGTTTGTGCGTGTGCATTTGTATGTGAGTTTGTGTGTGTGTGTGACACAAGCACGGTTCTGCTAACACGTATGCATCTGGTCCATGTGCATCCTTATGTATGCTTGCCTTGATGTAATACTGTTGTTTCTCTATCCTAAGCTTGCTGTTTCTCCACAGTCTATCAGCGCTAAGCAAACTAAGTCTGCAGACATGCAGCCACTGAAAAGCAAGGCAGTGAGTTACATTTGGAGGGAAATGTTTTGAACTGACGTGTGCTAGGGCTCTTGTACATGTATTGCACTCTGAATGCTACAGGCACTTACTTGGGTTAGTTCTGCTAATGGAAGACAAACATTTTTTCAGTCCCGTTATTGACTGAGTCACTCTGTTCCATGGAAGATGTGAGGAAATAGAGATGATCTGATAGACAGTCAGAGTATCTTTGTTTTGCATACACTCATGATGAGATTCGTAGACTCGTAGAGTTATTGAATGGAGTACAGTGTTAATGGTAGCTTCGCTCTTTACTGTGTGTGTGTGTGTGTGTGTGTGTGTGTGTGTGTGTGTGTGTGTGTGTGTGTGTGTGTGTGTGTGTGTGTGTGTGTGTGTGTGTGTGTGTGTGTGTGTGTGTGTGTGTGTGTGTGTGTGTGTGTGTGTGTGTGTGGACAGACCTGCAGGACCTCTCTGGGGGCTGATTTAGGCGTGATGTATAGCCAAGTGGTGGCCCAAGTGTCCCTTCCCACAATGCAACGGGCTTCGCCCAGCGATCCCAGGAAATCAATCTCCATCAGCTACGGCAGCATGTCTCCTTCCGTCAGTGACACCTCTGCAGAGCACACACATACTGCCTCTCACACACACACACACACATTCTCACACTCACAACCACCCCACACACTGTAAGTGCTTGGCGTGTCAGCAAATCCCCGCCGCTAAACTCATGTTGCAGTGGGATTGTTTTTTTGCTCTGTTGCCATGTTGCATCATTACAACCCAGTATGTGTGTGTGGACCCAAACTGCAGCTCTGAGAGTGTGAGTGTGCGTGCACTTGCACTGCTCATTGGGCTTGTGCATGAATACTTGTGTGAATCTGTCTGCATACAGTACCTTCAAAAAGTGTTCATACCCCTTGACATTTCCCACATTTTGTTGTTAGTCTGAATTTTAAAATGAGATGTTTGACCTACACTGACCTACACACAGTGCCCCATAATGTTTGGGGTATATTTTTGACAAATGAATTCAAAATGAAAAGCTGAAATGTCTTGAGTCTATAAGTATTCAACCCCTTTGTTATGGGAAGCCTAAATAAGTTCAGAAGAAAAAATGTGCTTAAGTCACAATAAGTTGCACAGATTCACTTTGTGTGCAATAATAGTGTTCAACATTAGTTTTAAATGACTACCTCATCTCTGTACCCCACACATACAATTATCTGTAAGGTCTCTCAGTCGAGCAGTGAATTTCAAAAACAGATTCAACCGCAAAGAACATGGAGGTTTTGGAATGCCTCGCAAAGAAGGGCACCAATTGCTAGATGGGTAAGAAAAAGCAGGCATTGAATATCCCTTTGGGCATGGTGAAGTTATTCATTACACTTTGGATGGCATATCAATACACCCAGTCCCTACAAAGATACAGGCGTCCTTCCTAACTCAGTTGCTGTAGAGGAAGGAAACCGCTTAGGGATTTTACCATGAGGCCAATGGTGATTTTTTTTCAATTTAAAGTTCTATTAAGTTTTCTTGTTTTTCAATCAACCAACAAAACACATTCCATATTCACAGATGTGACAGGCTTTAAAAAAAACAAAAAGTCAAAAAATAATAATACATTTGAAAAAATAAAAATACAATTAAAATGAATGATAAAGTCGAATAAAAGCATTTATTTTTCTTAATCTATATATTTTCCTTGGTGCATATATATATATATATACATACATACATACATACATACATACATACATACATACATACATACATACATACATACATACATACATACATACATACATACATACATACATACATACATACATACATACATACATACATACATACATACATACATACATACATACATACATACATACATACATACATACATACATACGTACGTACATACATACACACATATACATACACACACACACATACGCACACTCTGTCCAGTTTGAAATATAGTTGAATAGTGGAGACCAGAGCCTATCAAACTTGGGCTGTCTCTTGTGGAGGTCATAAGTGAGCTTTTCAAGAGGAAGAAAGTCAACAATCTGGTCAATCCACATTTTAAATGTAGGAGGGGTATTAGAGGCCCACAATAGAAGAATACATTTCTTAGCAAAGTATGTAATAGTCATAAGCAAATGTTCTCTGTCAGGATCAGTAACAAAGTCCCGCTGGGCATTAAGAAGATAGATACACGGGGTCATATCAAACTGTACCTCTAGTATTTTCTGTGCAGCAGTATGTACAGATTGCCAGAATCTGGCAATCTCCCTACAGCTCCAAAATACATGCATATAGGTTCCACTTTCAGAGTTACATATTTTACAGTTAGGAGACATATCTGTTTTCATTCTATGGAGTCTCAAAGGAGTATAATAAAATTTGTACAAAAAAAATTGTAATTAGATTCTTTCATTTTTACACTGGTAGAGGAGCAGTATACCCTGTCGCAAACCTCCGCCCATAACTCATCACTGATAGTCAGACCAAGGTCCTTTTCCCAGATTATTTTCAAAGGAGTAAAGGAGGAGCTTCCTTTCTCAGAAAGGAGTCTATAGATGTAAGATATTTTGCCTTTAATGGATTGTGCTGTGACAAGAAGGGTTTCAACTTCATTCAACTGAGTTCTAAACCTCCTCTTGGAGGTAAATGAGGAAATTACATGTCTAATTTGAAGATATTTTTTTAACTTGGCACATCAAATTCACTGCAGAGCTCTTAAAAGGATTTCTGTGTAGTGGTTTTCTGAAGAAATAGGTCTGAAAAGGTCCTGATTCCTAGAGTATGCCAAAGATTAAAGTTGGCATCCCTCAGGGCTTTTGGCAAGTCTGGGTTGCCTACTATAGGCGAGTGAGAACATATTTGGGAGGAAATGCCCAGGTATTTCTTACAGTCCCTCCACGCTAGTAGGGTGCTGTAAATCGCAAAGGTTTTTGAAGAAGGAAACTGGGAGATCAGTAGTAGTTCAGTCTAGGGAGGACGTTCATACGGATTACATTAATTCTTCCTACTAGGCTAATTGGGAGGGAGATCCAGGTTTGGAGATCGTTCTTGATTCGATCCAGGAGTGGAAGATAATTTTCCTTAAAAAGGCTATTCAGATCTGGTGTTATGAAGATCCCGAGGTATTGAAACCCCTGTGTTTTCCATTGGAAAGGACAAAGTGTCTTCATAGAGCTGGTGAGTGTAATATTGAGAGGGCAGACAGTGGATTTGTTCAAATGGATCTTATAACCTGAAAACTTGCCATACTGGGCAATTGTGTCTAAAATGAGAGGGAGGGATTTCTCAGGGTTGGATATGTAGAGCAAGACATCGTCCGCATAAAGCGAAATCTTGTGCTGCAGGCCACCTGCAGAAACACCTATAATACTTGGATTGCTCCTTATCAGCTCTGCCAGAGGCTCCGTCCCCAACAAGTAGAGCAGCGGGGACAGCGAGCACCCTTGTCTTGTGCCCCGTTCCAGAGGGAATCTGTCAGAGTTCAGTCCATTAGTAGTCACCATGGCATTTGGATGAGAGTATAGTGATTTGATCCATTTAATAAAATTTGGGCCCATATTGAACTTTTCTAAGACTGAAAACAGAAAGCTCCACTCCATCCTGTCAAACGCCTTCTCAGCATCCAGTGAAGCCAGCAGGACAGGGGTCTTCTGTGCGTTTACTTGATCAATAATATCAAAAAGACGGCGAATGTTATCAGAAGAGTATCTGTCTCTAATAAATCCAGTTTGGTCCGCTTTTATTAGTTTGGGAAGAAGAGTGTTTAGTCTTTTGGCGAGCAATTTGGTAATTATTTTATAGTCGAAATCCAACAAGCTTATGGGCCAGAAGGACGAGCAGGATAGGGGGTCCTTGTCCTTTTTTAGCAACACTGTAATGCGAGCTGTGTGTATTGAGTCTGGGAGAACTCTGTTTTTGCAAAAATCATCCAGCATTGGCATGAAGATAGGGCTGAGCTGGGGCCAAAAAGCTTTGTTGAACTCTCTGGGGAATCCATCTGGGCCTGGGGACATATGAGGTGGCATGGAGGTAATTGCCTCCAGGATCTCCTCAGGAGTGAAGGGGGAGTTGAGATCTTCTTGGTCGGTCTCTGATAGTTTAGGTAGCGAGATTCCCTCTAGGAAAGAGTGGAGTTCTGCCTCCATGTGTTTTCTCTCAGAGGTATATAGTTTGCAGTAAAAGTCATGAAAAGTTAAATTGATCTTTTTTGGGTCATATGTGACCTCGTCCTCTGCTGTTCGGATAGCCATGATTGTACGCTCTGACTGCTCCTTTTTTAATTGGTAAGCAAGCAATCTACTGGGCCTATTGCTATACTCATGGTATTTCTGTTTAGTAAAGAAAACTTTTTTTTATCTCCCGAGTGTAGTCATTTAATTTACATTTACATTACACATACATTACAATTCAGTTTGGCTTTGGCTGCTTTAAGATGACTCCAGGAGGTGCTGTCTAGGGATTGTTTATGTATTTTTTCACAGCATTCCATCTCCATCTCAAGATATAGCCTGTGTGCTTCCATTGCTTTTTTCTTAGAGGAAGCATATGCAATTAGATGACCTCTTAGTGTGGCTTTAGCAGCGTCCCACATTGTGGCCGGAGAAACAGGTGAATATTTTTTGTGTTGTGTGTAGGTGTCTATTCATGTAGTTACCAATGTATGGAACACGTCATTTGATAGCATGGTGTTGAATTTCCAGCTCTTTGACCTCGGGATGTTTTTGCAGAGGTCAAAGCGGAGGTGGACAAAGGCGTGATCTGAAAGTGCTATGGGTCCGATTGTACAAGTGGCTGAATTTATGAAATTCTTTGGGATAAAAATGTAATCTATACGGGAGTAGGTGTTATGGACATTAGAGTAGTATGTATAGTCCATAGATGAGCTATTATTCTCTCTCCAGATATCTATCAGTCCCATCTCTTTAGTAAGAGAGTTCAACATCTTTGCAGATCTAGGATTTGTGGTGGGGACTTGAGATGATTTGTCTAGGGTTGGGTTAAGGGTACAATTAAAATCTCCGGCCACCACGCCAAAGGAGACACAATGCTCATTGAACAGGGTTATAATTTTTGACATGAAGGCAGGAGTATCTGTGTTAGGGGCGTATATGTTTAATATAGTAATTGGTTGACCATATAGTGACTCAGTTATCAAAATAAATCTCCCCTCCGGATCAGATATGTTTTTGTCAATTATGAATGGAACATTTTTATGGATAAGTATGGCTGTGCCTCTACTGTTTGATTTGAAAGATGAGAAATACACCTGTCCCACCCAAGCTCTGCGGCGTTTGGCATGTTCAGCATTACAGAGGTGTGTCTCTTGTAATAGCGCGATGTCTGCTTTTTCCTTTTTAAGAGCACATAGTATCTTTTTTCATTTTATTGCATGCCCTAGACCATGGCAGTTCCATGTCAATAGATTTAAGGTACTAGTCATCGTCATCGAGCAGTAATCGAACTTTAGTGCAAGTCATCGCTGGGTAAAAGTGGATAGTAATTACAGCTGCGTTCACATAAAAGGAAAATAAGTGGTGTATATAAAATAATAATCTCTGAACACCCCAGCCGAGTTCCCAAACAACTCGACACATCCCGTTGGATCTATTGTCCCCCCGCTCAGTCTCAATTCTGTGTTCCGAATAAAACAAAAACCGGGAACAGTTAGCAACGCACAACGTCTCCCTCTCCCCACCAAAGAAATGCCTCATCCTCTCCACCCCGCATTGAGTAAATAACACAGTTGCCCTCGTCCAGACCACAGTAAAAGAGGGGAGAAAAATCAAATCAATAGCCCAGCCTACATATACCTCCCCCAAGGGACATAGGGAACCCCAGGTAATAATAGCAACAACAAAAAAACAGGGAAATAAAAGTAGGCTGAAACATTAGTAGGCCTAGGTTATGCTATACAGCCCATCCCTCTCAGTTAAAGGAAAATAAATATAAATTGGACCGATATAATGACATTTAGGGGGTGGGTCTCTGGATATCGGCTATATGTCGTCTTACCTCCTTTAGTAATGGCATTAATCGCATTTAGTCATTGGTCTGTTTCTCATTGGCCAGGATTGTCTTTCAAAAAACGTTTTGCCTCTTCGGGAGTTTTGAAGTGTCGCAAGACTCCTTGGTGAAGAATCCTGAGCTCGTTTGGGTATTTGAATCCCCTGAAGATGCCTCGGTCAATGGAGTATTTCTTCACTTCATCAAATTCTCGACACTTTCGGCGTATTCCAGCTGACAGGTCCTGGTGTAAAGCGAGTTTGGCGTTTCCCACTGTGATGGTGTTGTTTTTCGCCGTCTATAGGACTCGTTCCTTGTCGGTGAATCTCAGGAAACGTATGGTGATTGGGCGCGGTGGTTGTCTGGCTGCTGGTGGAGGCCTCAGTGCTCTGTGAGCTCTCTCGAGTTCTATGGGCCAGTCGGTGGACAGGTGGAGCCACTCGGGAAGTTTGTCTTGTAGGTAGCGGATCAGTGGCATGTTTCCCTCTTCTTTTTCGCCCAGATTGAATAGAACACAATTATTCCTTCGCCCCCTGTTTTCCAGGTCCTCTGTTTTCTCTTCCAGATGCTCGATTTTCTTTTTAGCATATGCTATTGTTTCCATGGCATCTGTCAATACGTTTTCCATGGATAGGATTCGCCCCTCTGCCTCATCCAGGCACCCCGCGTTTATGGTTATCTTGTTGTTGATGTCAGGCAAAGCGTTTTCCAGGATTGTCACCTGGCATCTAATTTGGTGTTTAGTTCTGTACGTTGGGATCTCAACTCAGAAAGGATGTCATCGACAGAGTGCGAGGTTGGCATTCGTTGTGCCTCGTGGGGGAGTGGGTTCTCTTGCTCCTGGCTAATGGCGCTAGTTTTTTCTGAAGCTAGCTTCTTCTTTGAGGCTTTTTCCGTCGCTAATACTCGAGTCTGGGTAAAAATGTCACCTGTAGTGTCGCCTTTTGTAGCCGCCATGACTTTTTCTTACTAAAGCTAAATGAGTTTGAACTTGGAGTGGAGGTAAGATTAGGAATTGGAAACTACTTGTGCGGAGCTCTTAGTTCATGCGGCCATCTCGTTCAAGGGTCACGTGATCCCCCTTCCAATGGTGATTTTAAAACAGAATTGAATGGCTGTGATAGGAGAAAGCGGAGTTTGGATTAACAACATTGTAGTTACTCCACAATACTAACCTAATTGACAGAGTGAAAAGATGGAAGCTTGTACAGAATAAAAATATTTCAAAACATGCATCTGTTTGCAACCTGGCACCAAAGTAATACTAGAAAAAATGTGACAAAATGTTTCACTTTTTGTCCTGAATACAAAGTGTTTGGATCAAATCCAATACCACACATTTCTGAGTAACACTCTCCATATTTTCATATTTTCAATAAATCATGATATGGGTATTCTTGTAATCGTTAGCAACTGGGGAGTTTTTTCAGGATACAAAAGCAACGGAATGGAGCTAAGCGCAGGCAAAATCCTAGAGGAAAACCTAGAGGAAAACTCTTTCCACCAGACACTGGGAGATTAATTCACCTTTCAGCAGGACAATAACCTAAAACACAAGGCTTGACTTAAATCTACTGGAGAATCTATGGCAAGTGGTTGGCAAATGGTTCTCCAGCAATGATCAAAAATCAATTTGACAGAGCTGGTGGAATTTTGAAAATAATAATGTGCAAATGTTGCACAATTTGGTATTTTATTAGGATCCCCATTAGCTCTTGCAAAAGCAGCAGCTACTCTTCCTGGGGTCTACTCAAAACATGAAACATAATACAGAATGACATGATACATAACATCAATAGACAAGAACAGCTCAAGGACAGAACTACATAAATTCTTTAAAAAGGCACATGTAGCCTTCATATCAATGCATCCACACAAACTATCTAGGGGAGAGGCGTTGTGCCGCAAGGTGTTGCTTTATCTGTTTTTTAAACCAGGTTTGCTGTTTATTTGAGCAATATGAGATGGAAGTCCCATGCAATAGTGGCTCTATATAATACTGTACTTTCTCTTGAATTTGTTCTGCATTTGGGGACTGTGACAAGACCCCTGGTGGCATGTCTGGTGGGATAAGTGTGTGTGTCAGAGCTGTGTGTAAATTGACTATGCAAACAATTAGCTATTTTCAACACATCAATGTTTCTTATAAAAAGAAGTGATGCAGTCAGTCTCTCCTCAACTCTTAGCCAAGAGAGACTGGCAGCATAGTATTTATATCAACCCTCTGTTTACAATTAAGAGCAAAATGTGTCACTCTGTTCTGGGCCAGCTGCAGCTTAACTAGGTATTTCCTTGCAGCACTGGACCACACAACTGGACAATAGTCAAGAATAGACAAAACTAGAGCCTGCAGGACTTGCTTTTTGGAGTGTGGTGTCAAAAAAGCAGAGCATCTCTTTATTACAGCTAGACCTCTCCCCGTCTTTTCAACAATTTGAATCTATGTGTTTTGACCATGACAGTTTGCAATCTAAGGTAATGCCAAGTCATTTAGTCTCCTCAACTTGTTCAACAGCCTCACCATTCATGACCAGATTCAGCTGAGGTCTAGAACCTAAGGAATGATTTGTAACAAATAGAATGCTCTTAGTTTTAGAGATGTATGGAATGATTCCAAAACAGACTGCAACTCTTTGTTAAGGGTTTCAGTGACTTCATTAGCTGTGGTTGCTGATGTGTATATGGTTGAATTATCAGCATACATGGACACACATGCTTTGTTTAATGCCAGTGGCAGGTCATTGGTAAAAATAGCAAAGAGTAAAAAAGAGGGCCTAGAAAGCTGTCCTGTGGTACACCACACTTTACATGATTGACATTAGAGAAGCTTCCATTAAAGAAAAACATTTGAGTTCTATTAGATATAATCCACAATATGGCAGAGGTTGAAAAGCTATAGCACATAAGTTCTCTCAACAACAGGTTATGGTCAATAATATCAAAGGCAGTACTGAAATCTGACAGTACAGCTCTCACAATCTTCTTTTTATCAATTTCTATCAACCAATCATCAGTTATTTGTGTCAGTGCAGGACATGTTGAGTGCCCTTCTCTATAAGTATGCTGAAATTCTGTTGTTAATTTGTTTACAGAGAAATAGCATTGTATTTGATCAAACACACTTTTTTTCAACCGTTTGCTAAGAGGTAGCAGCAAGCTTATAGGTCTGTTGTTAGAACCAGTAAAGGCTTCTTTACCACTCTTGGGTAGCAAAATTACTTTGGCTTCCCTCCAGGCCTGAGGACAAAGACTTTCCTCTAGGTTCAGATTAAAAATATGACAGATAAGAGTGGCTATAGTCAGCTACCATCCTCAGTAGCTTTTCATCTAAGTTGTCAATTCCAGGAGGTTTGTCATTATTGATCGTTATCAATTATTCCACCTCTTCCGAACTAACTTTACAAAATTCTTACTTGCACGGCTTTTCTTTCATTTTTTTTAAATGCATGAATACAATTGTTCATTGTTGGCATTTCCTGCCTATGTTTGCCCACTTTGCCAATGAAGTAATCATTCAAATAATTGGCAATATCAAATGGTTTTGTGATGAATAAGCCATCTGATTTGATGAAAGATGGAGTTGAATTTCTGCCCAAAATTTAATTTACTCAAGTTTTCTTCCCGTCATTCTTCATATCATTGATCTTGGCTTCATATTAAAGTTTCTTCTTCTTTTTATTGAGTTTCGTCACATAATTTCTCAATTTGCAGTAAGTCAGCCAGTCAGATGTGCAGCCAGACTTATTAGCCACTCCTTTTGCCCCGTCTCTTTCAAACATATAGTTTTTCAATTTCTCATCGATCCATGGAGCCTTAACAATTCTGTCAGTTTCTTAACAGGTGCATGTTTATCAATAATTGGAAGAAGCAATTCCATAAATTCATCAAGTGCAGCGTCTGGATGCTCCTTATTAATCAGACCAACAAATATTTTTAACATCCACATAAGAGTCACAGCAAAATCTTTTGTATGATCTCTTATATACGTTTTTTAGGCCCAGCTTTTGGAACTTTGGCTTTCCTGGATATAGCTACTATATTGTGATCACTGCATCCAATGGGTACGGATACAGCTTTAGAACAAAGTTGTACAGCATTAGTAAACATGTGATCGATACATGTGGATGATCTTGTTCCTGTTGAGTTTGTAAACGCCCTGGTAGGTTGATTAATAACCTGAACCAGACTACAGGCACTGGTTACAGTGAGAAGCTTCCTCTTGAGCGGACAGCTTGATGAAAACCAGTCAATATTCAGGTCCCCAAGAAAGTAGACCTCTCTGTTTACATCTCATACACTATTAAGCATTTCACACACATTATTTATATACTGACTGTTAGCACTTGGTGGCCTAAAGCAACACCCCAAAAGAAAAGGCTTTAGATGCGCCAAGTGAATCCACAACCACAACACTTCATTAACACTTGACATACGATCTTCTCTAAGCATTACAGGGATATGGCTCTGAATGTATACAGCAACACATCCCCCATAAGCATTTATGTCTCTTCTATAGATGTTATATCCTTGTATTGCCTCTGATGTATCCTCAAATGAATTATCTAAGTCAGTCTCAGAAATGGCTAATATATGAATGTTATCAAGTTATTGATTTCATGAAGCTGATTTCTAAGGCTGCATATATTAATACGGGCTATTTTCAGCCATTTTCTGGGTAGCTTATCAGAGACAGGTATAATACTGAAAAGAGCAGACAAAGCAAGAGAGAAAATGTATACATTCAGCAGTCCATTAATCAATTGGTGTGTGTGACTGTATGTGTGTGTGTGTGTGTGTGTCTGTGCTGCGGGGGTTGAGGCTACGAACCCATAGGCTTGGCTCTCTCATCCCATCCAGGCTTCTGGGAGGGAGGGTGGACAATGAGCCTGTCAAAGTGGATGTATGTCCCCACGCACTCTGGCAGCTTTCATGGCTGGGATCAATCCAGGTGTGGAAATCTCTTGAAGACAGCAGCAATCGCTAGCCAAAGGTGCTTCTACAAAGTCATGACTTAGGGGTGTGAATACATATGTAAATTAGATTTCTGTATTTCAATACCTGTTGCAAGCATTTCAAAAAAACATATTTTCACATTGTCATCATGGCATTTTGTGTGTAGATGAGTGAGAAAAAAATATATTTCGTACATTTTACAATTCAGGCTGGAACACTACAAAATGTGGAATAAAGCAAGCGGTATGAATATTTTCTGAAGGCACTGTATGTGTGTTGTGTGTATGGGTGTGTGTATGTGTGTGTGCATGTATTTGTGCGTGTTCACATGTGTATGGATTTGTTTGACTGCATACGTGTTTGTATGAGAGCCATCCACCTCCTCTTCCTCTCGGGCAGGCCAATGACCAGGAGTGTCCCAACCAACCCAGATTAGAAGGGATCAAGTGAAAGATAACTAGGAACAACTGTCTGGACATTTTTTTTTTTTAAACTTCACTCAGCCCCAAAGCTTCTCTCCGTAGAAGTCTAATTCTTTCGTTCTGACCCATTTCTGTTTTGTAATTCTATTTATCCTTTATGTAACCAAAAGGGAGTCATTGCCAAGACAGACAGCAACATGCGTTTAGGCTAAGAGTGTAACTGTAAAACACGGCTCAACAGAAAGACATGACTTTTTCTTTACGTACAGTGTAGACCAAGTGTGGATTGTATCCAACATCTCACATATTGTCCCTTTGTTCCCTACAGCGGATTGAAGCTACTGTCTGAATTGAAGGTATAAAACATATCAAAACTATCCAATGAGCTAAAGATGCTGAAAAGACTCATTCCTATGAGCAAAAGATGTTGAAAAGACTCATTCCTATGAGCAAAAGATGTTGAAAAGACTCATTCCTATGAGCAAAAGATGCTGAAAAGACTCATTCCAATGAGCAAAAGATGCTGAAAAGACTCATTCCTATGAGCAAAAGATGTTGAAAAGACTCATTCCTATGAGCAAAAGATGTTGAAAAGACTCATTCCTATGAGCAAAAGATGCTGAAAAGACTCATTCCAATGAGCAAAAATGCTGAAAAGACTCATTCCTATGAGCAAAAGATGTTGAAAAGACTCATTCCTATGAGCAAAAGATGTTGAAAAGACTCATTCCTATGAGCAAAAGATGTTGAAAAGACTCATTCCTATGAGCAAAAGATGTTGAAAAGACTCATTCCTATGAGCAAAAGATGTTGAAAAGACTCATTCCTATGAGCAAAAGATGTTGAAAAGACTCATTCCTATGAGCAAAAGATGTTGAAAAGACTCATTCTTATGAGCAAAAGATGTTGAAAAGACTCATTCCTATGAGCAAAAGATGTTGAAAAGACTCATTCCAATCAGCAAAAGATGCTGAAAAGACTCATTCCTATGAGCAAAAGATGTTGAAAAGACTCATTCCTATGAGCAAAAGATGTTGAAAAGACTCATTCCTATGAGCAAAAGATGTTGAAAAGACTCATTTCTATGAGCAAAAGATGTTGAAAAGACTCATTCCTATGAGCAAAAGATGCTGAAAAGACTCATTCCTATGAGCAAAAGGTGCTGAAAAGACTCATTCCTATGAGCAAAAGATGTTGAAAAGACTCTTTCCTATGAGCAAAATATGCTGAAAAGACTCATTCCTATGAGCAAAAGATGCTGAAAAGACTCATTCCTATGAGCAAAAGATGTTGAAAAGACTCATTCCTATGAGCAAAAGATGCTGAAAAGACTCATTCCTATGAGCAAAAGATGCTGAAAAGACTCATTCCTATGAGCAAAAGATGCTGAAAAGACTCATTCCTATGAGCAAAAGATGCTGAAAAGACTCATTCCTATGAGCAAAAGATGTTGAAAAGACTCATTCCTATGAGCAAAAGATGCTGAAAAGACTCATTCCTATGAGCAAAAGATGCTGACAAGACTCATTCCTATGAGCAAAAGATGCTGTCTTTTCAACGTCTTGTGCTCACTGGAGTCACTTAGACCTGACTTTTGCACCAACAACTCTGTACCACTGACTGTTTATGCAAATGTGTGAGAATTTATTTTAAGGGTTCATTTCATGTCTACGTCATAGGGTGTATGTGTTACGTAGCAGCTCTTTGTCTTCATCTCCATGCCAAGCAGTAAGGCTCCAGCTGAACAAGCTCAAAGACACCACACAGAAAGTTGCTTCCTGTCCAGAAGAGCATTTGCTACCCCCTCCTACCCTCTGAATACACCCTCAATGCCGCCTTTGTGCTCATACCCTCCACCCCTCCCTCACACCCATGCCGTCACAGAGCACATTTTATGCTATTCCTTGATTAGGGTGGCAGACTATTCTTTTTTTGTACAATTTGATAAAAAAATATATATATAATAAAATACAGAACATACACATACCAACGACAACATCACACCTGCCCAGACCCACATGCTCGCGCCCCCATCTTCAGCGCCCGCATCACTCTCCGCCACATGGCCTTAAGCTGCACCATTTTGTTTCTCTCCGTCGCCTCACGCCCTTTCAACATTTAGATAATAAAGCATTTGACCTTTCCATTGTGTCAACAACAGAGCGTTGGTTGATTTTCAGTTTGTAAGTATACTTTTTTTCAAGACGATTGATGAGAAATATATCGTCCAATCAGTCAGGTATCTTACAGCAACTATGCAGACAGACAGGTTAAAATACATTTACATTGGCATACTTCTGACTGCCAACTTTATAACTCTGCCCATAACTTTTGGAATTTATAACATTCCCAGAAGGCATGGATTTATTGAGTCATTGTTAGTGTTACAGGTAAGACATGACTCTGCAGAATTTGTGAATTTTTTATTTCTTGTAAAATAAATTATATATTTTTTTATACTGGATTAAGTGTAAATTAACTGCAATTGGTTAGTTATGTTCCATCATTGCCTCCATCTTGTGCCAATATCAGTTCTTTTTAAGTCTTGGTTCCAATAGTTTATATATATTATTTAAGAGATTGTCAGTTAGGCTATCTGCAAGGTTTTGTTTAGCTTACCTATCAAATGAGTATCATTTTCTGGCTCAAATAGGATTCCTTCAAGATTTCTCCGATATCCAAAAGATTTCAAATCGAAATGTTGTGATATAAAACTTTTAAGTTGCATATATTTGAAAATATCTACATTGGTCAATTGAATAATGCTTTTTAATGCTGTCATGGACATACATTTATTTCCTATTACCAAGTCATTTACGGTTTCTATGTGTTTTAGTTTGTCATGTGGACCAATTTATTGGTGAATTCTGAAATGCTAATAAAGATTTTTCCATAGGGTTGTGTTTTTAGGGAGTGATATTGGTTCATGTAGAATACATTTAATTTTCTTCTATGTTATTATAGTGTTCTTAACTATGAAAATGTTTATGTTCTTAGCTTTATCACAGTTTTCTCCCCTCTTTACCCCACCCAAGCCCAGTTTATCACCCCCTCCCATCCTTGCCCTCCCTTACCCACCCAGGCAAAGTTTATCCCAACCTCCCGTCTTTTCCCACCCTCCCTTCTTCTCAGACACATGTAGCAACATTTATCTAATATAAAAAACACAATTTCAAAAGTAGAGACTCAGAGCCGGAAAATGGTATATCATACACTACAGTTGAGGAACAGTGGAAAAGTCATTCTGCTTTGAAAGTTGATAAAGTTCTGACCCCAATTTTGAGAAAATGGCCCATGAATGGTTTGGTACATCTACTGGAGAGCTCTTCTTTGTCTACACCATCACACACTCTTAAGCCAGCCCCACCCATCTCTTTAAGGATTCATATTTGAGGCCATGTGCTAGACATAGTGAGTACGGTGGTTTAATAAAAAACTAAAGATTTCAAGACTAAAGGCTGGTTTATACCATGTCTATCGACATGTCTGTAGACAGTTGTCACGGTGACATCATGAACATTCTATTGTCGTCCGACATCAAGCTTGTTATTGTCGTTATGTAAAAGTATAAACACAGAAACGACAGGCTGGTGGTCCAGAATAGCATAACTGGTGTATTTAACACCATCTGTTTAAGACAATATTTTGGTTCGTTTCTAGCTTGTTAGCGAGCTAACGTTAGGTTAGCTTGCGAGCTAGTTCAAATAATGCTAGCTAGTTCAAATAAGGATCATATAGCTGACAGCGTTATAACGTTAGCTAATTTGTATTCATTATTACAGGAAAATAAACTCACAGCAAGATCATTATTTACAAGTTAATGGCAAGCTAATTACTAAATAAAAGCAGGGCAACCTACAGGAGAATTTTAGAACTTGGACACAGTCTCTTTGACTTTATATCCTAGTTTGACTTTGGTGCAGGGCATGTTGTGTAATGAACTTCGTCTGCTGTTTGAAGAGAGTCAGACCGAAATGCAGCGTGTAGGTTACTCATGACTTTTAATGAAGAAAATGCTGTACATGAAATAACTGAGAATACAAAACAACAAACGAGTGAAACTACTTACAGCCTATCTGGTGACTAACACAAAGACAGGTACAATCACCCACGAAATACAACGCGCACTCAGGCTGCCTAAATACGGTTCCCAATCCGAGACAACGAGAATCAGCTGACTCCAATTAGGAATCGCCTCAGGCAGCCAAGCCTAACTAGACACACCCCTAATAATACACACTCCCAATTAATACAACCCCAATACGAAATACAACATATAAACCCATGTCACACCCTGGCCTACCCAAACATATAACAAAAACACAAGCTACAATGACCAAGGCGTGACAGAACCCCCCCCTAAGGTGCGGACTCCGGGACGCACCTCAAGAGCATAGGGAGGGTCCGGGTGGCCGTCTGTCCATGGTGGCGGTTCTGGCTCGGGACGTGGACCCCACTCCATAAATGTCCTAGTTCCTCCCCTTCGCGTCCTAGGATAATCCACCTTCTCCGCCAACCATGGCCTAATAGTCCTCACCCTGATCCCCACATAACTGAGGGGCAGCTCGGGACAGAGGGGCAGCTCGGGACCGAGGGGCAGCTCGGGACAGAGGGGCAGCTCGGGACAGAGGGCCAGCTCGGGACAGAGGGCCAGCTCGGGACAGAGGGGCAGCTCGGGACAGAGGGGCAGCTCGGGACAGAGGGGCAGCTCGGGACAGAGGGGCAGCTCGGGACAGAGGGGCAGCTCGGGACAGAGGGGCAACTCGGGATAGAGGGGCAACTCAGGATAGAGGGGCAACTCAGGATAGAGGGGCAGCCCGGGACCGAAGCAGCCCGGTACTGAGGGGAAGCCCGGTACTGAGGGGAAGCCCGGTACTGAGAGGGAGCCTAGTACTGAGAGAAAACTCAGTACTGAGAGGAAGCTCAGGCAGGTAGTAGGCTCCGGTAAATCCTGGCTGGCTGGTGGACCTGGATGATTAAGGTAGACTGGTGACGCTGGGCCGACTGGCGGCGCTGGGCAGACAGGAGACTCCGGCAGCGCAGGAGAGGAGAAAGGCTCTGGCTGAGCTGAACAGGCGGGAGACTCCAACAGCGCAGGAGAGGAGAAAAGCTCTGGCTGCGCTAAACAGGCGAGGCGCACTGGACGCGCTGGGCCGACTGGGAGCACTGGTGGCGCTGGACAGACAGGAGACTCCGGCAGTGCAGGAGAGGAGAAAGGCTCTGGCTGCGCTGAACAGGCTGGAGACTCCGATAGCACAGCAGAAGAGAACAGCTCTGGTTGCGCTAAACAAGCGGGAGACTCCGGCAGCGCAGGAGGGGAGAAAAGCACTGGCTGCGCTGAACAGGCGAGGCGCACTGGAGGCGTGGTGCTGGAACTGGTGGTACTGGCGCGAGGACACGCACAGGAAGCCTGGTGCGGGGAGCTGCTACCGGAGGACTGGTGTGTAGAGGTGGCTCTGGATAGACCGGACCGTGCAGGCGCACTGGAGCTCTTGAGCACCGAGCCTGCCCAAGCTTACCTGGCTCGATGCCCACTCTA
The DNA here is from genome assembly GCF_021184085.1 of Oncorhynchus gorbuscha. Taxonomy (NCBI): domain Eukaryota; kingdom Metazoa; phylum Chordata; class Actinopteri; order Salmoniformes; family Salmonidae; genus Oncorhynchus; species Oncorhynchus gorbuscha. The sequence goes on from NC_060173.1 coordinate 72,846,296, forward strand.
GCCCGGCCAATAGGAAGAGCTGGTATGTGCCTCACCGGGCTATGCTCCTGCACAGAAAACACCGTGCGCTCCATAGCATAACACGGTGCATGCCCGGTCTCTCTAGCCCAACGGTGAGCACAGGGAGTATGCGCAGGTCTCCTACCTGGCATAACTATTCTCCCTTCTAGCTCCCCCCCAATAATTTTTTTGGGCTGTTTTTCCGGTTTCCTTGCCAACCGTGTTCCCTCGTATCGTCGGCTCCTATTTCCCGCTGCCTCTGCTCTCCTTAGTGCCTCCACCTGTTCCCATGGGAGGCGATCTCTTCCGGCCAATATCTCCTCCCAAGTGTAACAACCTTTACCATCCAACACGTCTTCCCATGTCCATTCTCCAAATAATTCATCCTCCCTTTGCTGCTCCAGCTGTCGCTGCCTGTTTAAACCAGCGCCTCTCCTTTTTTCCGGCGTGTCTTTTTCGTTGATTCGATTCGCCTGTAGCCCTCCTCGCATTGCTGTAGGGAATCCCAGGCGGGCTCCTGCACTCGCACTGGGTCGGCCGCCCACCTGTCGATTTCTTCCCACGTCGTATAATCCTTGCTTCTGTTGTCCATAACGTCCACCTTCAGATCCTGCCAGTTCACACGCTGCTCGGTCTGTGAATCGTGGTGGGTGATTCTGTACATGAACTTCGTCTGCTGTTTGAAGAGAGTCAGACCGAAATGCAGCGTGTAGGTTACTCATGACTTTTAATGAAGAAAATGCTGTACATGAAATAACTGAGAATACAAAACAACAAACGAGTGAAACTACTTACAGCCTATCTGGTGACTAACACAAAGACAGGTACAATCACCCACGAAATACAACGCGCACTCAGGCTGCCTAAATACGGTTCCCAATCCGAGACAACGAGAATCAGCTGACTCCAATTAGGAATCGCCTCAGGCAGCCAAGCCTAACTAGACACACCCCTAATAATACACACTCCCAATTAATACAACCCCAATACGAAATACAACATATAAACCCATGTCACACCCTGGCCTACCCAAACATATAACAAAAACACAAGATACAATGACCAAGGCGTGACATGTTGTTTTTCACCATTTCTGATAAACACACACTATATCAACCTGTATTTGTCACATGCACAGGATGCAGAAGGTATAAACGGTACAGTAAAATGGTTACTTGCATAGTGGAGTCTTTTGTTTAGACAATGAACCATAACTGAAAAAGACTTTCTTACAGAATTAGAAACGTATAATATCTGAAAATGTAGCTAGCTAGACTATCTTACCCGAATACATGGATGATCGCTTCTCTCTCTCTGTCATGGATGCCATGGTTGCACTTAGTTTGAAGATGTAATCTGGAGACCGGTGTTTTATAACAGCCTTCTGTCTGTTCTCTTTCGACTCCCTCCGCGTATTTGCAATCAAATTACAGAATTTTCTCTATCTCCTTAGCTATCATTCTCTGCTTCCACTGGACATTCCACTGATTTCAAAAATCGTTCTTCCAGAAAGTGGAAAGCATCTTTCAAAAAAAGCCACGTGAGAGCAGATAACCTACATATACTGAGCAGCTCATGTTATAGACAGAATCGTGCTACATGGCAGACCAATCCGAACTCGTCTCTCAGCATGTCCAGCCCATCCATTATCTCAGCCAATCATGGAAGGTTCCTGCCTTTTTCTGTGGCTAAACCAACTGGGCTCGTAATTGAACAATTCTGTATTTACAGATGGTATACAAGTTTTTTATTATGGCACATGAAAGTTTACATGTTCCAGAAGGCATTTCTGCCCAAAAAAACGCATTTTGATAAAAATAAATATTTACATTTAAATGCCTCTCCTGTGAAGTAGTGACACGCGTGATACATTTAGTTTCCTGAAAGGAGTCACATATGTCCTCTTTTGTATTGTCTTTTCACTGTCCATGTAGCTCATTGGCATCGGCTACTTCTATCGTTACTTCCTAAAGAGAGACAGTCACTTTGGGACAGTAGAGTTTAGATTTAATAGGGGGGAAGGGGAAAGACGATTTGTCTGTCTATTCTGTTCTCTGCATTGATAAACTCTGTGACCTTTTTGAGGGGGACCTCTTTTGTTAGGCCCTAATCCCCATCCGTACTCTCACTTCAGGCCAGGGTCATTGTGGTCCTGTTCTTTTCCCTTGAACTCATGGCATTGAGATTAGTGCCCTGCTGTGCGCTGACTCAGTAGAAATGAGTGGGGATCCTTTTTGGGATACATACGGACAGAGAAGCACACACAGAAGCACACACACACACAGACACGCAAACACACACAAATACACACACCCCTCTTGCTCTTCGTGAGCATACTTCACCCTTTCATCTATTCCCAGTCCACACATATGGTGACAATGCTTGAACATACACACATAGTAGTTGCTCTCAGTGGTTTTGTCCTTTTGTTTGCAGCCTTTCGTCACTCCCAACATCACAAAACTCCTATTGTGGTACATTGGCACCACACTCAGCGTGTTGGTTTACCCTAGTGTGTCAAAACTGCCATAGTTAAACTAGCATACGTGCAGTGCCGTGTAGTCCTAGAATGAGGACTCATTATCCTTTCGGGTGTCTATTCTATGAGTCATTCAATGTCATTGAATGGGCTACTGTAGGACCTGCAACTACTTATGTGCATTAGTGTGTGTCTGTGTCTGAGTGAGTGAGAAAGAGCCTTGGGAAAGACTATCCTTTCTCTTTTGATTGAACCCTACATCACAAAGAAACAACAACCATGAAAAATCAGTCAGTAATCCATTCTCTCTCTTCCTCTCCCCAGTCGACGTGAGAGCGGCACTGCCCATGCAGGTGCCCCCGGCCGCCATCCCCATGGACCTGCGCATGGACCAGCCCTTTGGCCTGGCACCACGACCAGACGACCAGGGCCACCAAGGACAGGTCCCAGGTCTTCGGGAGCAGCAGCTGCAGCAGGAGCTGTTGGCCCTCAAACACAAACAGCAGATCCAGAGACAGCTGCTCATCGCCGAGTTCCAGCGGCAACATGAGCAGCTCTCACGCCAGCATGAGGTCCAGCTACAGGAGCATGTTAAGGTGTGTTTGCCCCCCCTCCCCGACACCCTGCTTTTCCACCTCCCTCCATCCCTCCATCGCCTTTGCTCGAGGGCATTCTGACTCAACAGATTGTCAATGTGCTGTTTTAAGGACAGAGAGAATGGGTGTAGGAGAGGACATGTCTGTACGTGTGTGTGTGTGTGTGTGTGTGTTGGATGTAACTGGATGCGCCGGTTGTGTTGGGTTGCTTTTCTGATCTCCAGTCCTTGAGAAACTGTGTACTGGCTCATACATGTGTGTGACAACGAGAGAAACATTTCGCTCTGCAAACAGGCCGCAGCTTCAGCCAATGGGAGCGAGGCAACCTAGGCTAAAAATAACTCTGTCTGAAAGCTCCAGTCGACACATCACTAGCTCTGCATTATGCCTTGACAGCTTGCTGACTGTATTCAATTCTGCTCCCTTCCAGTCAACACCCACCTGTGCCACTGTCCATAGTGAGGCTTTTATCATTCAGTCATTTAGGCATTTAGTCTCACTCTTGCTGACTTCTTTCTTGAGAAGAAATTCAAATAATCTGTTTCCAAGCTATGAAACCTGTAGGGGATACGAGCTGTTGGAATTGAGTGATATGACGTCAGCCATTGGTTTCAAATCAAATACATGCATATTTGCTATTGAGAGGAAGTGTGTTAGAGTGCGTGTTCAAGTGTGTGTTTTTTGTTTGTCTGATATCACCTTATATAGATAATCTGTGGCTGTCTCTCTCCCTTCCTTTCCTCTCCCTCTCCCCATCTCCCTCCCTTTTAGTCTCCCTCTCCCTCCTCCTCTCCCCCCACGTCCCTCCACCCCCCTCTAAAGCATCAGCAGGTGGTTGTACCGCCCTTGTAGTAACATTGTGGTAACATTGTTGCAGCACCAGCAGGACCTCCTGGCCCTGAAACATCAGCAGGTGGTTGTACCGACCGCCCTTGTAGTAACGTTGTGGTAACATTGTGTTGCAGCACCAGAAGGACCTCCTGGCCCTGAAACATCAGCAGGTGGTTGTACCGCCCTTGTAGTAACGTTGTGGTAACATTGTGTTGCAGCACCATTAGGACCTCCTGGCCCTGAAGCATCAGCAGGTGGTTGTACCGCCCTTGTAGTAACGTTGTGGTAACATTGTTGCAGCACCAGCAGGACCTCCTGGCCCTGAAACATCAGCAGGTAGTTGTACTGCCCTTGTAGTAACGTTGTGGTAACATTGTGTTGCAGCACCAGAAGGACCTCCTGGCCCTGAAACATCAGCAGGTGGTTGTACCGCCCTTGTAGTAACGTTGTGGTAACATTGTGTTGCAGCACCAGCAGGACCTCCTGGCCCTGAAGCATCAGCAGGTGGTTGTACCGCCCTTGTAGTAACGTTGTGGTAACATTGTTGCAGCACCAGCAGGACCTCCTGGCCCTGAAACATCAGCAGGTAGTTGTACTGCCCTTGTAGTAACGTTGTGGTAACATTGTGTTGCAGCACCAGCAGGACCTCCTGGCCCTGAAGCATCAGCAGGTGGTTGTACCGCCCTTGTAGTAACGTTGTGGTAACATTGTTGCAGCACCAGCAGGACCTCCTGGCCCTGAAACATCAGCAGGTGGTTGTACCGCCCTTGTAGTAACGTTGTGGTAACATTGTGTTGCAGCACCAGCAGAACCTCCTGGCCCTGAAGCATCAGCAGGTGGTTGTACCGCCCTTGTAGTAACGTTGTGGTAACATTGTTGCAGCACCAGCAGGACCTCCTGGTCCTGAAACATCAGCAGGTGGTTGTACCGCCCTTGTAGTAACGTTGTGGTAACATTGTGTTGCAGCACCAGCAGGACCTCCTGGCCCTGAAACATCAGCAGGTGGTTGTACCGACCGCCCTTGTAGTAACGTTGTGGTAACATTGTGTTGCAGCACCAGAAGGACCTCCTGGCCCTGAAACATCAGCAGGTGTTTGTACCGCCCTTGTAGTAACGTTGTGGTAACATTGTTGCAGCACCAGAAGGACCTCCTGGCCCTGAAACATCAGCAGGTAGTTGTACTGCCCTTGTAGTAACATTGTGGTAAAATTGTTGCAGCACCAGCAGGACCTCCTGGCCCTGAAACATCAGCAGGTAGTTGTTCCGCTCGTGTAGTAACGTTGTGGTAACATTGTGTTGCAGCACCAGCAGGACCTCCTGGCCCTGAAACATCAGCAGGTGGTTGTACCGCCCTTGTAGTAACGTTGTGGTAACATTGTGTTGCAGCACCAGCAGGACCTCCTGGCCCTGAAACATCAGCAGGTGGTTGTACCGCCCTTGTAGTAACGTTGTGGTAACATTGTTGCAGCACCAGAAGGACCTCCTGGCCCTGAAACATCAGCAGGTGGTTGTACCGCCCTTGTCGTAACATTGCGGGAACGTTGTGTTGCAGGACCTCCTGGCCGTGAAACATCAGCAAGTGGTTGTACCGCCCTTGTAGTAACGTTGTGGTAACATTGTGTTGCAGGACCTCCTGGCCCTGAAACATCAGCAGGTGGTTGTACCGCCCTTGTAGTAACGTTGTGGTAACATTGTGTTGCAGCACCAGCAGGACCTCCTGGCCCTGAAACATCAGCAGGTGGTTGTACCGCCCTTGTAGTAACGTTGTGGTAACATTGTGTTGCAGCACCAGCAGGACCTCCTGGCCCTGAAGCATCAGCAGGAGCTGCTGGAGCACCAGAGGAAGATGGAGAGACACCGCCAAGAGCAGGAGATGGAGAAGCAGCAGAGGGAGCAGAAACTCCTACTGCTCAAGAACAAGGAACGTGGCCAGGAGAGTGAGTTGCTCAGAAGGACAATTTATATATTGGGGCTAACGTTACATTGTCATATAACGGGGCCAATTCTACAATACTACGTTGTGGCCAACTCTATATTATCAAAAAGTGTGGCCAATTCTGCATTATCTCTTTGTGGTTAACACTAGGGATGTGACAAAGGGAGAATTTGTTTTTTACGATTACAATGCAATTTTTATAAATATTTTTTCCCGTTAAAACAATTAGAGCATTTGCGACCGACCGCCTTGATTCAGTCTTATGTAGAAACATTTGAAATTGTTTTTCTTTTCCATTGTATAAAAGCAGAGACACAGAGCTACAAAATGGTATATCATTCACTGAATCTGAGGAACAATGGGAAAGTTATTCTGCTTTGAAAGGTGATAAACTTGTCATTTCACTTTTGAGAAAATGACCTTTGAATGTTTTGGTACCAACTGGAGAGCTCTTCTTTGTCTACACCCATTCAGCATCGTTCACACCCTCTTAAGCTTTAGCCCCACTCATCTCTTTAAGGGTTGATCTGAGCTCACTGAACATTTTTTCCCCCTTTATGATGTTTAGTAGTAGTTTTGTGATAACGGCACTGTGATTCAAATCTTGTGGAAGTTTTTCAGTTAACGTTGCAATTTTGTTTAAAAGTTTTACATTTACATTTACATTTAAGTCATTTAGCAGACGCTCTTATCCAGAGCGACTTACAAATTGGTGCGTTCACCTTATGACATCCAGTGGAACAACCACTTTACAATAGTGCATCTAAATATTTTAAGGGGGGGGTGAGAAGGATTACTTTATCCTATCCTAGGTATTCCTTAAAGAGGTGGGGTTTCAGGTGTCTCCGGAAGGTGGTGATTGACTCCGCTGTCCTGGCGTCGTGAGGGAGTTTGTTCCACCATTGGGGAGCCAGAGCAGCGAACAGTTTTGACTGGGCTGAGCGGGAACTGTACTTCCTCAGTGGTAGGGAGGCGAGCAGGCCAGAGGTGGATGAACGCAGTGCGCTTATTTGGGTGTAGGGCCTGATCAGAGCCTGGAGGTACTGAGGTGCCGTTCCCCTCACAGCTCCGTAGGCAAGCACCATGGTCTTGTAGCGGATGCGAGCTTCAACTGGAAGCCAGTGGAGAGAGCGGAGGAGCGGGGTGACGTGAGAGAACTTGGGAAGGTTGAACACTAGACGGGCTGCGGCGTTCTGGATGAGTTGTAGGGGTTTAATGGCACAGGCAGGGAGCCCAGCCAACAGCGAGTTGCAGTAATCCAGACGGGAGATGACAAGTGCCTGGATTAGGACCTGCGCCGCTTCCTGTGTGAGGCAGGGTCGTACTCTGCGGATGTTGTAGAGCATGAACCTACAGGAACGGGCCACCGCCTTGATGTTAGTTGAGAACGACAGGGTGTTGTCCAGGATCACGCCAAGGTTCTTAGCGCTCTGGGAGGAGGACACAATGGAGTTGTCAACCGTGATGGCGAGATCATGGAACGGGCAGTCCTTCCCCGGGAGGAAGAGCAGCTCCGTCTTGCCGAGGTTCAGCTTGAGGTGGTGACGTTTAAACATTCACACCCCAAGCTAACATTACATTATCACCTTGTGGCTAAATCATATGCTGTGGTTATCTTGACATTATCATATAACCTGGCCAATGCTACATTATCACATTGTGGCTAAAGAGTATTATCATTGTGGCTAACACAACAGTATCATGGCTAATGCTACACCATCATAGTATAAGTGGGACAGTGTTAGCATTAGCATCAGTGATGGTGCAGTATGAGTGATGAGAGCAGGAGTTGGGTAAATCGCATTAAATCCTCCTAAAGCTGCCCAGCTATTTTTTTTATTTTTTTATTTTTTACTTACATTTTACCCAAGCTCTTATAAAACACTACAGCACACTCTCCAAAGATGTCATTAAAGCTCCCCAAACGTTCTCCTAACACTAGCTCGGACATTGTGCCAGCTTTGGAACCGCCCTCACCTTGGCTCCCCATAACAGTTTCAGATGTAAATGTCACAACTTTTCAAGCACAAGGAGTCAGGGCAGCCTGACCCATCACCTCACTGCTTCACTATCAGCACCAAAGCAGCCATTTTGGGGAAAACTCAGCCGTATTGGCACCAAGTGTTTCTTGACGACAACATTGCACTTTGTATGTGCTTTGGTGCCAAGATGGCGTCCGTGAAACGTTACACCTCAGACTGTGTTTTCTTGTAATCTGTATATGTATGGCGCTTGCATCTGGAGTAACGCTGGATGGTAAACAGCGGGCGCTTTGTTAAGTGCTGCAGTAAATTGCCTCCAAGGCAGTCTCATAAAAGCCTATTTGCCTCATTGGCAAGGCGTACAAATTGAGATGTCAGCACTTAGGTCCCGCAATGGGATTTAAAATGCGTCTATATTAGCAGTCATCATATTCTCCTATGTACCCCCCCCCCCTGCACTGCTTCACCGCTTGACATGTTAGTCACTTGTTGTCAGCTCCGTCTTCTTTCACTAATTGTGTGTTTCTCTTTGACACTTTTACAGAAGGAAGTACTGTATGCACACACACGTACAGACACACTTCCCTTGCTCTCTCTTTTTACTCTCGGGTCTTTTTCTCTTACTCTCTTACCTTTCTTTCCATTTCTCTCTCTCCGTCTCTCTCTCACTGTGTGGAGGCTCCCCTCAGGGATGTGTTGACTGTGTTGGCGAGGTGGTAATTGAAGAGAGCGCTGTGAAAGAATGTACCTTGTGATGCCTTGTTTGATGAAGAAAAAAAATAATAATAATTTTTTGCCACAGTCTCGGTGGAATACCCACAAACGTGTGCATTTTCCTTCTAGGGAAACTCTGTGTAACTCTATGCTCCCACAGACTTCAATTCTGTCCAGTCACTCCTTCAGGCTACAAAGGTCAGCTGGGAAGATCACATCCGTTCTAGTCCCTCACTCAGAATGACCCTGTTGTCGTCCAGATTCTGTTCTCTCGTTAGATTCAGTTCCCTATTCAGTACTTCGCCACTATGGCCTATTTATTGCCATAACTCCCTTATCTTACCTCATTTGCACTCACTGTATATAGACTTTTTGTTTTGTTTTTTTTCAACTGTATTATTGACTGTATGTTTTGTTTATTCCATGTGTAACTCTGTTGTTGTATGTGTCGAACTGCTATGCTTTATCTTGGCCAGGTCGCAGTTGCAAATGAGAACTAGCCTACCTGGTTAAATAAGGGTGAAATAAAAAATAATTGAAGTGACAAGGAAAGGTAGTACTTCAACTAAATATCATGGGGTCATGCCAAGTTGATATTCGTGGTTGCATATGATTCCACACATAATGTGATATCATAAAGATGTGGTGAAGATCTATCTTCAAGTTGAATCCAAAAGCCAGGAGGAACTAGCCTCTTACTACCACACTGATCTTGCGAGTTTAGAGAAAGGATTGAGCTACAGTACAAGGATATCAGTGTAGCGATCAGGCTGGTTCTACAAGGCTAAGGAGGAACCATATCTGTAGAAGGAAACAGAATGACACGTGTTCCCCCTGGCTGTTTTGACACGAATGACACGTCCTCTAAATGTTGTAGTCCCTAACCCTTGGCTTCTCGATCATCTCTCCCAGGTGCGGTGGCCAGCACGGAGGTCAAGATGCGGCTGCAGGAGTTTGTCCTGAACAAGAAGAAAGCCCTGGCTCAGCGCAGCCTCAACCACTGCATGAACACTGACCCACGCTACTGGTACGGGTGAGTATCATACCCACACCCCACATCCTTACCCAACCATAGGAATTAGCCTTACTTGATTATGGTGGCACCATGCTGATGCCGAAGGATGGCATGCTGTAGATCTTTGTTCTTCATGGACGCTGCACAGTCTTATAACCCAAAATTCACCTCTATCCTCTGTCTACCCCCTATGTGTTTCTGTAGGTCTTAACTAATATGATACAGTACAGTGGCGATTTAGCATGTACATCTTGGTGGGGCAAACTCCCCCAAAAAATGTTTTATGCATGCCAGCAATGCCACAACACTAAACAATAGATTCATTGTACTATAATTGTGACAAACGGTGCCCACAAACTTAGGACCTACATAAATCTGTCCCAACAGTGGAGTCACAACAGCAGTCCCAACACTTTACAACTGCTACACCTGGCTATCAGCGGATCTTTGTCTGGCAGTGAAACAGTTAATTCAGCGTCATTTACTGCCTTTAAAAAAACATAGCTGATCTGTCTGACTTGCTTTAACAAATGTAGTTTCTACTGACAATTGAGATGTACAAACTATGGCATAAGGGGATGACGAGCGGATAAGAGGCCATCCGTAATTTCGATTAAGAAGTTAATGAGCGCGATAGGACTGACTTAGTCAATATAACTATTTGTTCAACAATTTTCATATGTACAGCGACGGAGTTCAGAACATGGGCCATTCTTACAGTATTCTCCTTGTACAGCAAGTCAGAACCGTAGGATAAATAAAGGGGGCCTATAAGCAGACAATGAAAGCTCTTACAATATTCGATGATGACATTTCTCTAAAACAGATTATAGGCTACATGTGCACATTTACATTTACATTTAAGTCATTTAGCAGACGCTCTTATCCAGAGCGACTTACAAATTGGTGCATTCACCTTATGACATCCAGTAGAACAGTCACTTTACAATAGTGCATCTAAATCTTAAAGGGGGGTGGGGGGGGTGAGAAGGATTACTTATCCTATCCTAGGTATTCCTTAAAGAGGTGGGGTTTCAGGTGTCTCTGGAAGGTGGTGATTGACTCCGCTGTCCTGGCGTCGTGAGGGAGTTTATGTTTAAATTAAAGTTTAAATTAAAAAACAAGGTGAAAAAACACACAAAATAGCACAATTGGTTAGGAGCCTATAAAACGCCAGCCATTTTCTCCGGCAACATTCTATTCACAATACGCCCAGAAATAATTGAGACACTCCTCCACCGGGCTCAGCCAGACCTGGCTCCGTGGACTCCATTGGGGGGCCAGAGCAGCGAACAGTTTTGACTGGGCTGAGCGGGAACTGTACTTCCTCAGTGGTAGGGAGGCGAGCAGGCCAGAGGTGAATGAACGCAGTGCCCTTGTTTGGGTGTAGGGCCTGATCAGAGCCTGGAGGTACTGAGGTGCCGTTCCCCTCACAGCTCCGTAGGCAAGCACCATGGTCTTGTAGCGGATGCGAGCTTCAACTGGAAGCCAGTGGAGAGAGCGGAGGAGCGGGGTGACGTGAGAGAACTTGGGAAGGTTGAACACCAGACGGGCTGCGGCGTTCTGGATGAGTTGTAGGGGTTTAATGGCACAGGCAGGGAGCCCAGCCAACAGCGAGTTGCAGTAATCCAGACGGGAGATGACAAGTGCCTGGATTAGGACCTGCGCCGCTTCCTGTGTGAGGCAGGGTTGTACTCTGCGGATGTTGTAGAGCATGAACCTACAGGAACGGGCCACCGCCTTGATGTTAGTTGAGAACGACAGGGTGTTGTCCAGGATCACGCCAAGGTTCTTAGCGCTCTGGGAGGAGGACACAATGGAGTTGTCAACCGTGATGGCGAGATCATGGAACGGACAGTCCTTCCCCGGGAGGAAGAGCAGCTCCGTCTTGCCGAGGTTCAGCTTGAGGTGGTGATCCGTCATCCACACTGATATGTCTGCAAGACATGCAGAGATGCGATTCGCCACCAGGTCATCAGAAGGGGGAAAGGAGAAGATTAATTGTGTGTCGTCTGCATAGCAATGATAGGAGAGACCATGTGAGGTTATGACAGAGCCAAGTGACTTGGTGTATAGCGAGAATAGGAGAGGGCCTAGAACAGAGCCCTGGGGGACACCAGTGGTGAGAGCGCGTGGTGAGGAGACAGATTCTCGCCACGCCACCTGGTAGGAGCGACCTGTCAAGGTAGGACGCAATCCAAGCGTGGGCCGCACACCACCAAGTCAGAACAGTAGGCTAAATTATGAGAGGAAAATGGACCAAATTAGTAGCACATGGGCTACTAACAGCTTACTACACACAACATATGACTTTCTTAGCTACAGTATACATATCTCCCTGGCATGTTACATAATTTATGCAGCAGCATACAATACATTTTTTGACTCACATTGTTGTGCTGTGCTTGAACATGGAAGGTGGCGCGGCGGTCCTTCATGGGCAAATCTTTTCATCAAACCATGATTTCAAAGTCTGTCATTCACTGGATTTGTGGTACATTTACATTTACATTTAAGTCATTTAGCAGACGCTCTTATCCAGAGCGACTTACAAATTGGTACTTTCAAGACAACTGGGACCTCTGAAAAAAACTACTTATTTTCCCAGTCAGATCTTGTTTTCTTCTGAGTTCCCAGTTGTCTTGAACTCACTGAAATCTGAGATTTTCCAGTTCTGAGTTTCCAGTTGTTTTGAAAGCGGAAGAAGTCATGATGGATTGACAGCATGGCCAATGTTGAATGTTTATCCTTTTAAGCCCACTCCGCTAGATAGCAGGCTAGTGATTGCCTTGCAATGCTTGCAGTTAGCTACTGATTCCTTCCAAACCACTCATTGTTGAATTTGCAATTTCCAAATTGTTGTGTAATTATTTATGTCCAATAGCCGATGAGCACCGATACGTTTTATGTATAATTTCTCTTCATTTTTTCAGTTCATATGACAAGGTTGGAGAAGGATTTGCTAGTTGATTGTCGACTTGATTCATGATGATGACTGATAGCTTGCTACCTAAGATTTTCGGTAGATATAAAGTGATTTGACGTCATTTTATCTGTGGACAATGACCTTGAGCCTTCTTGGATGGGCACTTCTAATGTAACTCTATGGCAGCACCCAAGTGGGTTGAATTTTCGATTTCTTCCCATAGATTTTGCGAGCCATTCACAGCCCAACTAGAGAACATTACCAACCCCTGCGCTCCATATTTTCCACTGGCTGCCCGACCACCACAGAAAGCACTGTGCTAAGCGGAAACGAGACCATGTGTGTATGCGGCTTTACTAACTCAATGATTATTTAGATTTTTTTTTTTTACATTGTTTGCAAACACGTATTAATGCCAAAATAACATGCAAAACAGACACACAATTTTTTTTTTATGAAATCAAAGTTAGCTAAACAGTTGGGGCCCTGCCCCACCTGCTCTGAATGACGGGTCGCCACTGGATAAGTATACGCAATATGGTAATAGTTCCATCTTTCATAGGAAACCATAGAATTTTGCCATATTGCTTGCAGCTTAAGCAATCCTTCCAGATCTACACAAGTGTACAACGGGTAAGAGCTAAGGGTCTATTTAGGAATGGGTTCTACTGTCTGTGCCACTGACCGAATCTACTATTCAGGACCGAATTCTGACTTGAAATGTGTGCGTGACTTGGGTGCCTTCACCCGAGTTGAATATTTAGTGCTTTTCTCATCAGACTTTTAGTCTATTCTGTATTTTTCTTTTTAACCCATCTACTTGTTTGAATTGAAGTACATTGTTGAAGGAATGAGGTTCTGTACAAAGTAGTGGGCTCCTGTTTGTAGTTTGTGATTGACAGTTTCCTGTCTTTAAGTAGTTGGTGCATTTGAAGAGAGGGAAGAGAAGAGAGGATGCCACCTCTCCGCTCTGTAAATATTTGAACACTACGTTTTTCTCAGGCAAAAGATAAGGTGGTGAATGGGCAACGACAGGAAAGGACTCATTTCCTCTCTCTCTCACTCTCCTTATCTCTCTTGCTCTCTTGTTCTGTCTCCTTCACGCTCTGCCTCCCTCTGCAGTATGTCTATCCTGGATTTTGCACCCTATCCTTCTCTCCCTGGTCCCTCACTCCCTGGTCCCTCACTCCCTGGTCCCTCACTCCCCCTCTCCCTCCCCCCTCTTTCTTCATCCATCGGCCATACCTCTCCATCCAAACTCTCTCACCCCTCCCTCCCGCCCTCTCTCCCCTCCTCTCTCTGCTCTCACCTGTCCTCACACAGACTCCTAACCCATCTCCCGGCACCTCGGCTGTCGCCCTCTGATAAGGGGGGAATGAGAGGGGGCACAGAAAGGGCTTTCAGAGGCAACACCTGATGAATATTAACACACCGGCACCTCACTTTTTCTCTCTCTCTCCGTTTCTCTCTCTCTCTCTCTCCCTCCCCCTCTCTTTTCTTCCACTTCCCTCCCTCTTTCTCTCTCTTGCTCTTTCTCCCTCTCAACCTTTCCTCCATGCACTGCTGCACCTTTTCACGAGGCGAGATCTGTGGATTGGGAGATGACTCTGTATTTCTCTCTCTTTCTTTCCTTCACTCTGAGAGTGTGAGGGGTTGGGGGTGTTCACTTGTCCCTAACGCATTTGATGTTGTGTGTTTGTGCTGGTTTGTGGTGGGCTTCTGTTTTTCCATAGGTTGATGAGTGTGGTTTTTGTGAAAAATTGTTCTCCGCTAGCCACGGCCTAAGTTTTGACACCAGCAGTCATGGTTAAGTCCTTGAGAGGACAGCGTGGAGAAAAGTTTATTTCCCCATTGGTTTCTTCCTTGTCAAAGTTATTTGTAAGGGAGGCTGTGGCTAGTCCAATGAATGGTCAGCGCCATCCAGTGCCGACATCTGCTCTTCCCATTAGCAACTATGAAGCCCCGCTCATTTTATTGATGAATGACACGTTCTCTTTTGATTTAGCTAAGAGATGAATTTCACTTGACGGTTTTACAGGAATTTTACAGTATTTTGTTTACTCTTTACTTGTTTGTTACCCACGTACCGTAAAAATCAGCATTCCCATAACTCAATAGTAGCCACATAAAATGGAAAACGGACACAGAGACAGACAGGTACACACACTTTTTTAATGGTAGCTTAGGATAGATGGATACTCAGTAACAGACAGACAGGCGGACAGAAACCTGATGTCTGTTTCCCCCTCACACTACTGAAGCCACATTAACTGACATGGACCATTGTTACCCAGTCAGAGAGACTGGCACAGACAGATGGGCAACATGAGCAGATCTTACACACACTAGCAGGTCCATGCAGCAGTCGTAGCCTTTATGGCTCCGTCAGATCTGTTTCAGCTTATTGCCCTGTCAGAGCAGGTTTGTTTGCAAACACAGGGTGCCGCACCACTTCAGGCTCGGCACGTGCATTGTGGGTAATCTGAGATGGCATGCAAAGTGCCGGGCCATAAATAAAAAAAGGTCTGCCTGAGAGCAGGTTACGTCTGGTGGGAAGGGAACTGGGAATCCTGTGTTTGTGGTAACGCTCACCCGTGTATGTGTGTGTGACTTTTCAATAATGGCCCCATTGTGCCTTGATGCTTCTTGAAGAGCAGGTTTTTACGATGACAAGAAGTAATTGAACAGCTGAATTTCGATTTTTCAACATCTTATTGCATGTTGATGATTATCCGTCATACTGTGTACAATTGCTAAATGTATTTATCTACAATGGGGAATTATCTTACTTCCAATTACCAGACGTCCTCTGCCTCAGAAGTCAGGTCGACCTTTGCTCCTTTTGAAGGAGCCAAATGAAATACTGTAAATGTGTATTTGTCTCCCCTCTGTAGGAAGACCCAGCACAGCTCCCTGGATCAGAGCTCCCCTCCCCAGACAGGGATGTCCCCTTACAGCCACGCCATCCTCGGGATGTACGACCCCAAAGACGACTTTCCTCTCCGGAAGACAGGTAGGACTCCTTCACCTGACCCCTGAGCGCTTTTCACTTCGGATTGAACTATCGCTGTTTTTTTTATGTTGCTTTCACTTGGCTGTGTTTGAATATAACAACAACAACAAAAATGAAAAGCTCTTCCCTGTCTAACTTCCTCTTTCCACACTGTAACTCATCTGAAAGTGTGTTCGCTAAAGTCATAGTGGCTAGTTAAAAGCGATATGGTGACGGATCAGCAAGAGGAAATGGGTCCAAAATATTGAGACATAAACAAATGTACAGTAGACGTAGCCAACTGTGTTACCTTGTGCCAGTTGCCATGTGTGACACAACTGTTGACACCAGTGACGCACCGCAGGCCAATTTCCCCCCAGTTCCCTGCGGCCTTTGCTTCTGGATCATTAGCAGTGTCGTGTGTAGAGCATTGTAGTGTTGGGGCAGATAATATATGACAGGGGGGTAGATTATCAATCCAGGTTACTACTACGTTTCACCTATGATCTTTGACATTCAAGAGCTCATTCGTGACCTTATAAGGAGGGTAATTGCAGCATTTCTGCTTTGTTCCATTTCTTATTTCCATTCTATATTTATAAAGGTTCCCGTTGTTAAGGGGATATATTTTCATTGAAGAAAGACATGGTTCAAGAGTCCAGTAGGGTTTTATATATCATTACATTTAACATTTAAGTCGTTTAGCAGACGCTCTTATCCAGAGCGACTTACAAATTGGTGCATTCACCATATGACATCCAGTAGAACAGTCACTTTAAAATAGTGCATCTAAATCTTAAAGGGGGGGGGTGAGAAGGATTACTTATCCTATCCTAGGTATTCCTTAAAGAGGTGGGGTTTCAGGTGTCTCCGGAAGGTGGTGATTGACTCCGCTGTCCTGGCGTCGTGAGGGAGTTTGTTCCACCATTGGGGGGCCAGAGCAGCGAACAGTTTTGACTGGGCTGAGCGGGAACTGTACTTCATCAGTGGTAGGGAGGCGAGCAGGCCAGAGGTGGATGAACGCAGTGCCCTTGTTTGGGTGTAGGGCCCGATCAGAGCCTGGAGGTACTGAGGTGCCGTTCCCCTGACAGCTCCGTAGGCATGCACCATGGTCTTGTAGCGGATGCGAGCTTCAACTGGAAGCCAGTGGAGAGAGCGGAGGAGCGGGGTGACGTCATCATATCATATCATCACCGACATCAGAACACTTTTGCCATCAGAATCACAAGAAAACGAAAAGGCTGTCTAAGGAACACACAGAGTCTGGTACCACAGCAGCACCGGTTGGGGATTTCCTGTTTCAAAGCCTTTGAGAAACTCTTGGTTGTGTAAAACTCTTGGCAGAGTCCCCTGCCTGTAATGTGGGGTCTAGGCGGTGATTATTCACTCGGCGTCTGCGCTCGTTTGGCCACGTCTGTCCCGGCTCGCCCAGCTGGAGATCAAACTCTGTGTGCTCTGGGCCGCCGACAGCCCTGCCGCCCGTGGGGATGTGGACAGGAATGCATTATCCTGCGGGGGTAATCGTTAGTGCAACTAAAACCAGTTTTTCTATTGGACAAACTCAGGTTGGTCGCACCCCCTTTTTGTTCCGTTTGCTTCCGTTTTAAGAAACGTTTTGCAACAGAATTGGCGTAAATAAGCACCCCTTGGCGACGAGCGGGAACGTCGTGACAGAAACGGGAGCGGGCCATGGACTGGAAATGTTTTAAGATTAGCCACTGTGGGCCTTGTGCTGTTCACTCAGGGAGAACTGCTGTATATCCACATTTGAGGTGCTTTACTTGAATCCACAGATAATTTGAGCACGTAGCAGCTCAGGTACCAAGCTTGTAATATATGTTAGGAATGCATACCATATGCATACTCCACATATGTCGTCACCCCCCCCCCCCCCCCCGCCCTTTCCTAATTAAAGTCCATCTGCTCATATCACCGAGTGTAGTCGGGTTGTACTTTACACCCCCTGCCTGTACAGCCCCATCCCGCACACTCTCCAACACTGTCTTCACCAAACCGCCACCCCAGTCCACACCACCACCTCTCGGGTTTACTATTTATCATCTCTCTTCTAGCCTTCCATTGAAACCTCATAGCCCTCTGCATGTTATTTAAAAAATAATAAAAACATTTTTTATATCTTCGTTCAGCTGTTATTAAACCACTCACGGGTGAAGACGGCGGCGTGTGTCATTACCGCCTTTTGCGACGCTACTCCTCTCCGCTCTGCCGGCGGAGGCTGCAAACGTTTTGTGCCGTCTTATCGCGTTTCCCGAGGAGGCTTCGTCTGTCTTTAACGTCAGAGGGAAAATGTCACCGTGCTCATCCGTGTCTCCTTCTCTCCCTCGTATCAACCTCGTATCTCTAATATGGAGATTTTACAGTTGGAACGTGGGGAATCTAAAACCCCCCCAACTGTATTTTAAACGTCGTTGTTGGAAGTGTAGGAGGTAATTGATAAGCGATGCCCATGCTAAATAAGTAGCTTCTAAGATATACATTGTTTTACTGTAGATACTGTAGATATATTCGACAACAATGAGATATTGGTCATAAAATATGTGTGAACTTATATTCGGATCAAATATCACACAGATAGTGGCCATTTCAGCATATTGAGATGCTAGTTAATCAGATTTTAGGTAATGCATCAATCTCTTAGTATTTTCAACTGACCCTCAGCGAACAGACTCAAGTTATCAAACCGAAAATCTGGTCTCCTGCTCTTTTGTTCAGCGCTGATTTGAAGATATCACGGACAGGAATAGAAGCTAACGAGGAATAGACAAAGCACTAAAGAAGTCTCCTCTCTTTTATGTAGATCCACTCAGAATTCAGGAAACCATGTTCATCTTCATGATAATGATGCTCATTCAGGCATCAAACCGTACGATAATCACAGCCCATTCACAATGTGAAGAGGAGCCTCTTCAGTTTCCTGGAGTAGCTCTGTTTGACTCACTTGATCGTGCCTGTCTTACTCAATCGTGTCTGTGGTACTACAGCGACTGGACCATCTCTGTCCCTGGAGCGACGTTATTTTTCACCATGTTTGTGGAGAAACTGAAGTGAAAAATGTCTCGTTTCCTTGATGTTTCAATGTGAACTTTCAATGTGCACTGAGGAAATGAGAAACCACGACTACAGCCGAGCTGTGGAGTTTGACTTCAAAGACAGTGATATTGTTTATTGTGATTTTTGCTGCCTCTGAGGTAACGTTAAAACTCCATTCACATAGAGAGAGAGAGAGAGAGAGAGAGAGAGAGAGAGAGAGAGAGAGAGAGAGAGAGAGAGAGAGAGAGAGAGAGAGAGAGAGAGAGAGAGCAGTGGGCCCCTGCAGTGAGTCGTTTGGCGTGGCAGCATTAACACCCTTCAAAGTCACCGCGTCCCGGGGTGAACCCCCACAGGCTCCTCCAGCCTGCAGGGCAGACAGGCCATAAGCCCCTGGTTCTGCCTGCATCAACACTTTACCCCCACCATCTCTCCTCTGAGCGTGAGAGAACCGAGAAAACCCTGGCACGGCCAGCAAACCTCCATCCATCCACCCACCCATCCATCCCCGTCTCAGCCCTTTCTCCACTCCTGGCTGCCAGCCACGTCCTTTGGCCTAGGCCCGCTTGAGCCACTGTCCACCACACCGCAAATAAAGCTCAGCGCCGAAAGGCCCAATGGCAAATTTGACATCTCTCATATTTTATGACTCATCTTTCCTTGGAACTTTAGTGAGTGTATTATTTTTTTCTGCAGTGTTTTACAGGGGGACACATGCGTTTTATGTGGTGGCTGTTCTAGACCGATTTTTACTGAAGCGCGACAGGAGAGATGTGAACGCTAATGCAGCGTTTGCATCTAATCTGTTATTCAAACGAGCGTCGACGCGTCTGTAGCTCGACCCGCCTTCATCTGTCTCACTTATAAAGCTACTAGTCCGTCACGCAACCTGGTTATACGACTGTCGTCATCATCAAGCATGAGACTCAAGCATTATCTCCCCTTTTCTATCCAAGGTTCTAATGTACGTTCTCTAATACCCGGACACCAATATAATAATAATACACTGTTTACCATTTAGTAGACCCTTTCATCCAAAGCGACTTACAGTACAGTCATTCTTTACGTATGAGTGGTCCCGGGAATTGAACCCACTATCCTGGCAATAGCAAGCCCCACGCTCTACCAAACACGAGCTACAGAGACCCCCCCCCCCCCCCCCCCCCCCCCCCCCCTGGCACATTCTCGCAAAATCCTATGCTGCAGTATCTGTCGGCAAAACCACGAATAAACACATCACCCATCTATGGCTAGTTTACGCCAAGACAGCTGTTGTGGATACAAGTAGTCTGCACCACCTTACTGTCAACTACTTCAGACTATTGTTCGCTCGGTCAGCCATATTGGAAGGGTCAGGCTATTTTGTGCTAGATTGCATTATGACTCTTCAGAGGAATTGTCTCTTTGAGTGTGTTGAACGCTCCAGCTGCTAATGCACAACATTCATGACCGGGTCTCCCCCTGATCCTGTTAACGAAGCGTTTTGGACACGCGCCGTCCACTTACAAGAAGCGCCGCTCTTTTATTCCCAATCAAGTTTTAATAAGTTCCAACCGCAAGTTCAACCCCTCAAATTGAAAGTGCACTTTCATATAAATGATGCATTCCACGCACTCAAAGCCCCCGCTCGTCCCAAATGGGCCAGAGGTGTTCTCCGTCTGCTCCGAGTGCATTAAAACAGGGAACCTGGTCAACTCTTATACCTGTTTTTCACATTCAAGGATACATGGAGCTGAAAGGGAAGGGATGGGACGACCAACAACCAAACATTCCCTGACCAGAAATCCAGAGTCCCATGTTGATGCAGACATGGCCCCGAGTCCTACGCTAATGGAGCGTAGCTTTCCTTCTGTAGCCAGACCCATTTCACACGAGGTTACGAGCCAAGCCAAAGGGTTAACTGGTGGTGAGCGTTTGGTCCGGACTAACTGAAGGGGGAGGGAGAGAAAGGTTATCCGCCTCTATGCACAGAAAGCGAGAATGAACAAAAACGACTGTTTTGCAAACCCGAAAATAAGGGCACAAACAATAGACACTCGTTTAATAGAGAGCGTTTGACAACAAGAGCTATTCATTAGCTTGGCATTTAGACAGGCTTGATTAAGAATGGGGTCTGCAAGAGCTGCCAAGACTGGAAACCTCTTTTCCCCCTCGTGCTGCTCGTCCTTGTCACATTTCTGGAGCTCATCTCGTCAAGTCGTTTCTCATCTTCTCCGTCAGTCTTTCCAGAAGGAGCCCCTTTAAGGAGTAGCTTGTTAGCACTAAATGCCTTGAACTGGCTAACCTTTATGAGGTACCAGGCGAGCGCCGCGTGCGGTGCTTCATTTGCAGTGATCATTTCATTCTCGGCTCCACAGCACAGTGTGGTGTTTGGCGCCATCGATCAAATACTAATCGTGTCTAAATTGTGAACACTCTCCAGCATAGGCTCTCTTCTCCAAGCATTTCGGAGAAGTGTGACCTTACCTCAGGTCTCTACTGAGCGCCGCTTAGCAGAAGTCGTGCCGCGTGAGGCAGTGTGTTGGGGTCTGGCGTTTTTTTTCTTGTTTTACAGACAGTTTCAGACAGCAGGATAGGAGAGCGAGAGCGGAGTGACATGCTTGTTTTGCAGCAGAGATAGAGAGAGAGAGAGAGAGAGAGAGAGAGAGAGAGAGAGAGAGAGAGAGAGAGAGAGAGAGAGAGAGAGAGAGAGAGAGAGAGAGAGAGAGAGAGAGAACTCTCGTCATTAGAAGCCCAAAAGCCCTATGGGGCTTTGACAGCCAGGGAAGCCAGAGCAGCGAGAATCACATCAGAAAGATAACAGCTCCTGAATGTTATCGAATCAAATTGTATTTGTCACATGCGCCGAATACGACAGGTGTTGACCTTACCGTGAAAGGCTTACTTACAAGCCCTTAACCAACCATGCAGTTCAAGAAATAGAGTTAAGAAAATATTTACTAAATAAACTGAATAAAAGTTTTTTTTAAATAAAGTAACACAATGAAATAACAATAACGAGGTTATATACAGGGGGTACCGAGTCAATGTGCGGGCGTACAGGTTAGTCGAGGTAATATGTACATGTAGGTAGGGGTAAAGTGACTATACATAGGTAATAAACAGCGAGTAGCAGCAGTGTAAAAACAAAGGGGGGCGGGAGGGGTACGGGTTAATGTAAATAGCCTGGGTGGCCATTTGATGAATACCCACTTCCATAGTTCTACATTTTTTTTTCTATATATTTTTTTTTTTCATTTAACCTTTATTTAACTATATCATGTGCAAGACGGAACAGAATACGTGGAACAATTTCACTTCGGGTCCCTGTTGCAGTGTTGTATTCATTCATGTTTTGCAGAAGTATTTGGTTTGATTCAAATGAATCCTGCTGGTCATGCATGTTGATTTGCAAAATGTAACACTAGCCGTGTGTCTCTCCACTCTCTCCTTTTTGAGTATTTTGGAAGCCAGGCCCCCTTTCATCCTCGGTCTCATCTGTGTCATGATCAACCTATATAATGCTGTTGGTCCTCTTGTGGCTCTCAACCCAATTCATTTTCCTCTCAAGTATGCCCTCAATGGCGATGTCAGTAAAAAAAAAGGCTTTACTAAGAACTGCATATTCTGTAATCCTTGTTGTGTATGTTATGCTCTCAAACTGTGTTTTAATGGACCCCCTCTTCCTCTCTCTCTCTCTCTCTCTCTCTCTCTCTCTCTCTCTCTCTCTCTCTCTCTCTCTCTCTCTCTCTCTCTCTCTCTCTCTCTCTCTCTCACTTCCTCTCTCTCTCTCTTCTCTCTCTCTCTCTCTCTCTCTCTCACTTCCTCTCTCGCTCGCTCGCTCTCTCTCTCTCTCTCTCTCTCTCTCTCTCTCTCTCTCTCTCTCTCTCTCTCTCTCTCTCTCTCTCTTTCTCTCTCTCTCTCTCTCTCTCTCTCTCTCTCTCTCACTTCCTCTCTCTCTCTCTCTCTCTCTCTCTCTCTCTCTCTCTCTCTCTCTCTCTCTCTCTCTCACTTCCTCTCTCGCTCGCTCGCTCTCTCTCTCTCTCTCTCTCTCACTTTTTCTCTCTCTCTCCTCTCTCTCTCTCTCTCTCTCTCTCTCTCTCTCTCTCTCTCTCTCTCTCTCTCTCTCTCTCTCTCTCTCTCTCTCTCTCTCTCACTTCTCTCTCTCTCTCTCTCTCTCTCTCTCTCTCTCTCTCTCTCTCTCTCTCTCTCTCTCTCTCTCGCTTTCTCCGACTCTCTCTCTCTCTCTCTCTCTCTCTCTCTCTCTCTCTCTCTCTCTCTCTCTCTCTCTCTCTCTCTCTCTCTCTCTCTCTCTCTCTCTCTCTCTCTCTCTCTCTCTCTCTCTCTCCTCTCTCTCTCTCTTCTCTCTCTCTCTCTCTCTCTCTCTCTCTCTCTCTCTCTCTCTCTCTCTCTCTCTCTCTCTCTCTCTCTCTCTCTCTCTCTCTCTCTCTCTCTCTCTCTCTCTCTCTCTCTCTCTCTCACTTCCTCTCTCTCTCTCTCTCCCTCACACTTCCTCTCACTCTCTCTTCCTCTCTCTCTCTCTCTCTCTCTCTCTCTCTCTCTCTCTCTCTCTCTCTCTCTCTCTCTCTCTCTCTCTCTCTCTCTCTCTCTCTCTCTCACTTCCTCTCTCTCTCTCGCTCTCTCTCGCTCTCTCTCTCTCTCACTCTTCCTCTCTCTCTTCCTCTCTCACTTCCTCTCTCACTTCCTCTCTCTCTCTCACTTCCTCTCTCTCTCTTTTGCTCTCTCTCTTTCTCTCTTCCTCTCTCACTTCCTCTCTCTCTCTCTTTTCCTCTCTCTCTCCCTCTAGCCTCTGAGCCCAACTTGAAGCTCCGGTCCAGGCTTAAACAGAAGGTGACAGAGCGCAGAAGTAGCCCACTGCTACGTAGGAAGGATGGTCCAATAATCACTACTGCCAAGAAGCGCTCTCTGGACATGGCTGGTAAGCATCCTGTGCACAACTCAGCCCAAACGGAACACGATCAAACTCGACACAGCCCTTGCATCTGTAACTTTAGTGCTTTTCTGTGGGTTGAAATCGATAGGTTTCCATCCTGGTACCTTGATCAGTATGCGTGTTGTGTGGGAGCCACATGTCTTGTGGTTTGTGTCTTTTTTGTTGCAGAATCGGCCTGCAACAGCGCACCTGGCTCGGGCCCCAGTTCGCCCAACAACAGCTCCAGTAACATCACCAATGAGAACGGCATCGCTAGTACAGTCGAGGTAAGCAGCCACTGTAACTTGAACCTGCGTCAAGCTGTTCGGTTGCCGTGACCATGGGCTTCTGATGCACTCTTCTCTCTTCAATCTGCTTTGACGTTGACTCCCAGTCACATTGCTGAGGACTGTGTGCCTCATATGGCCCAGACCCAAACAAAGTGTTACTTGTTAGTTGTTGGCTCACACTATAAAGCCTGTTTGATCCGGTGTGACTGTTTGTGTGTGTACGTACGGGTGCTTGTGTTTGTTTGCGTGTGTCTGTGCACGTGGCGATGGAAATGCAGGTGGCTGCGCGTAGAGTATGTGTATCCCTATATCCTTGTCTGTGTTTGAGTGTGTGTCTCTGTAACCAACATGTGCTCCAGACTGCCCGTGGAGACAGGAGGCTGCAGGGGCTGTTCATCTTTCCAGAGGGGTCTATTTATCTGGCCAGTGTTTGCGTTTCAGTGTGTGTGTTTCTCTGACTGTGTGCTCCTCTGTTTCCAGGCCTCCCTGGCCCACAGGCTGGCTGGCCGAGAGGGCCCCTTGAGCCAGCTGTCTCTGTACACATCGCCCTCACTGCCTAACATCACCCTGGGCCTGCCAGCCACCGGCCCGTCCAGCGTGAGTTCATCCTCCCGCTTTCTCTCGCTCTTTGTGTTCTTTCTTTCTTTCTTTCTGTCTTTCTCTTGTTGGTTCATTCCTTTGTTTGTTTTCTGTTTGTTGTTCATTGTTTTTTCTTTCGTTAGTTAGGTTGGTATTTTCTTTTTTCCCCGTACTTTTTCCTCCCTCTTCTGCACTCTACTGCATCTCTACCCTGACATCTCACGTTCTCCCCTTTTTCTCTCGCCCACATTCTTCCTTTCCCTACTACACTCTCTCTCTCTCTCCACCGGCTTCCCCTCTCATCCCAATGTACTCTTTTCTCTCCCTCGCTCTCGCTCTCTTCTCGCTCGCTCTGTTCTTCCTTTCTCCTCTCCTCCACTTTGAGGGCTTGCTTGCGCACACAGCCCTTTCACAGTGGAGGACTCCACATAGCGGGGGCCCTGTCTAGACCTAGTCCATCTGCCGTATGTGGCTTTTCAGCCCCACTTCCATTTCAGAAAGGCCCCATTGAGAGACAATGACCAGCAGTAGGTCAGTGACGCACGTTCTACCCCCTCAGACGGTCCATTCAACCCTTTTCTTTTTTGTAAGGAATGCCCCCCCCCTTTCCTCTCCTTTTACTCTCTCTTTCTCTCTCTCTCTCTCTCTCTCTCTCTCTCTCTCTCTCTCTCTCTCTCTCTCTCTCTCTCTCTCTCTCTACATGTTTTCTCTCTCTCTCTTTCTTTCTTTCTCTCTCTCTCTCTCTCTCTCTCTCTCTCTCTCTCTCTCTCTCTCTCTCTCTCTCTCTCTCTCTCTCTCTCTCTCTCTCTCTCTCTCTCTCTCTCTCTCTCTCTCTCTCTCTCTCTCTCTCTCTCTCTCTCTCTCTCTCTCTCTCTCTCTCTCTCTCTCTCTCTCTCTCTACATGTTTCTCTCTATTTCTTTCTCTCTCTCTCTCTCTCTCTCTCTCTCTCTCTCTCTCTCTCTCTCTCTCTCTCTCTCTCTCTCTCTCTCTCTCTCTCTCTCCCTCTCTCTCTCTCTCTCTCTCTCTCTCTCTCTCTCTCTCTCTCTCTCTCTCTCTCTCTCTCGCTCTCTCTCTATCTCTCTCTCCCTCTCTCTCTCCCTCTCTCTCTCTCTCTCTCTCTCTCTCTCTCTCTCTCTCTCTCTCTCTCTCTCTCTCTCTCTCTCTCTCTCTCTCTCTCTCTCTACATGTTTCCAACTCTTCCAAGTGAAGTCAGGCAGAGTTATTAGTTCACTGATATGCAGTATTTTGCCCTCGTAATATATTAGAGGGAAATACACTACAGTTAGATGATTCCTCGGTCTGTATTTAGGGGCAACTTCCACCCGGCACCTGCATATTTTTTCCTCCTTTCAGATGACATCAGGCCAGCAGGATGGTGACAGGCTATCGATGCATGAGAGGCTGCAGCAGGGCTTCCCCATAACCACTCCCTTCATCCCGGGGGCCCACCTGCCCTCCTACCTGACTGATGGGGGCTCGGCACACAACCCCCTCCTCCAGCACATGGTGCTCCTGGAGCAGTCCCAGAACCCACTAGGTCTGTCCTGCTGTAAGCATATCCACTCCGTCTCAGGCATTATCCAAAACACATCATCCCCCCAAAAAAACTGGATTTGAAAGACCATCTTCCGTGGTGGTTTCACTGGCGGCTGGTGAAAGGAAGACTCATAGGAAACTCATACTACTTTCTGCAGTGTAATGAATGTGTTTTGATGCCATTCATCTCGTTCTATTCCAGCCATAACTACCAGACCCTCCTTCCACACCAGCCTCCACTTGGTGGGTCCCCAGTGTTACTTGTGGGTCATCCTCTTAATGTTGTCGGTGTTTCCTGTGTTTCAGGCCTGGGCGGGCTGCCCTTGCAGTCGCCCTCCATCCACAAGCTGCGTGGGCAGCACCGTCCCCTAGGGAGGACCCAGTCGGCCCCTCTGCCCCAGAACGCCCAGGCCCTGCAGCAGCTGGTGGTCCAGCAGCAGCACCAACAGTTCCTGGAGAAACACAAGCAGCAGTTCCAGCAGCAGCAACTGCACATCAACAAGGTGTGTGTGGTGTGTGTCTGGGAGGAGGTGGTGGGCGTGGGAGGGTTCGGGGGCGTGCGTGATTGTGTACATGTGTAAGTGTGTGTCTGCTATGTCATTAAGCAACAGCCCCACCACCAGCAGCAGCAGTAACGCAACAGCTGTACGTCGGCTAAGTGTTTGCCAGAGTCTGCCTGCCCTGCGTGCATGTTCCTGTGCTTGCTTCTTCCGTCGCCATAGCAACTACCTCGTTTGGAGGAAGCCGCTTCCTTATATGGTCACACAGGAAGGAGCTCGGTGTGTGTGTGTGTTTGCGTGTGTGTGGTGATTAGGGAGGATAGAGAATCATAAGGCCGGAGCAGGGTGGGGGCGTAGAGAGATAATTATTGCTCTTTTCTTTCTCCCTACTGAATTTCTCCTGTGTCGTGTCATTCCCTGAGGATTATACACTATTGTCCTCTGAATCTCTGTTGTTTTCCCCTACTTATGTCCCTCACTGACACATGGCCACATTGACATCACTGTGTGTTTCATGGACTATAACAATGGATATTACCACATTACAAATTAATCTCAGGACTAGCGAGTAATCCAATTGGATTGTCAGTGGTCAGCGATTAAGAATATGAAGAATATGGCCTGTAAATGTTTTCATTTTAAAGGGGTAGTTCAACAAAATGACAAATTTACCTCCGATATTTACCTCAGAACTAGCAAGTGATCCATGTGGATTCTCAGTGGTCAGCAATGAAGAATATGGAGAATATGGCTTTGTTTACTTCCCAACCTTCTAGCATTAGCATTGTTGCTTGAAAAGCAATGGGAGTGGTAGGATCCAGGTTAGCATGCGGCTAAAACAACTCACTCATATTTTGGGTTGCTGACTATCAGGATCCATTGATTGTTTGCTGGTGATCCACAAGAGGTCACTTGTCACTTTACTACTTAAATCAGCTGCCTCCATGATGTCAATAATTCCATATTGCTACTGTTATATTGTCATCTACTGTCAAAAAGTTTCGTAATTGATGAGACATACTTTTTGCTTCATGTTTTGGATGAAAGGTACAGCAAAGCTGAAAAGCTTTAAGAAAATGTATATTTGGATATTAAGTGTCGACGAGTTGTTTAACTACAAGTGTTTAAGCATTAAAGTAATAACTACAGTAGGCTCTCACTTTCTCTCCAAAACTTTAAAATGTGTTTATTTAGCATCTAACTTCAAAGCAACCTCATCCCTTATGTAGCTGGTGTAAATCCCAAAAGAGAATTTCCCCTTTAAAAAATAGAGAGAATTTTGCGAAAAAGAGAGAGGGAGTCAGGGGGAATAAAAGAGAGAGGGAGTCAGGGGGAATAAAAGAGGGGAGGGGTTGGGGGAGAGAGCGAGTGTAAAAAGAGTGGCTTGTATTTAGAGGGGGTTGAGGCAAGAGACTGGTGCTCTGACGTCAATGAGCCGGTTCCCCTGGCGTCATGCCAACAGGGCCCAGTGCGTGCGTCTGCCAGACATGGTTGCTACGACCTGGGACACTGGAAAGTGGGGTGAAGGACGGACGGACGGGGGGTTGTAGTATTTACCCTTGACATCCCCGTGGCGACCGAGCTGGATGGACCCAGCTGGCCTGGCACAGCGACATCCGCCACAGTCTTGAAATTACACTCTCTCTCTCTTTACTTCTCTTTCCTTCTATCACTCTCGTTTGTCTCTTTCCTTCCTTCTCTCTCTCTCTCTCTCTCTCTCTCTCTCGCTCTGTCTTGTCTGTTTCTCTCTAGCTCTCTGTCTCTTTCTCTATTTCGGAGTCTCATTTTCTTCAGTTTGTCTGGCTCTTATTCTTTTCCACTTTCTCTGGGCTTCCTTCTCTGACTCTATTTCTGATTTCTCTCTTGTCACTCTCTTCGCCTTCCTCTCTAAACCTAGACCTTCCCCAAAGTCCCTCTTTCATTCCCTCTCTCTCTCTCTCCCCTTTGATGTTCTCTCTTGATCCCTCTCTCCCGCACTTGTTTTTTGAACAGAAGTACCCTCTTTGTCCTCCTGTTTATAGAGGATAATCTCCCATTCTCTCTCTCTCTCTCTCTCTCTCCCTCTCTCTCTCTCTCTCTCTCTCTCTCTCTCTCTCTCTCTCTCTCTCTCTCTCTCTCTCGCTCTCCCTTCCTCTCCCTGCTCTTATGATGAGACCTCAGCCCTCTCTCCTTTTCTTTTCGTTCTCTCCTTCACACTCTCTCTCTTTCACTCTCTCTCTCTGTTCACCTCTACCTTCTCTCTCTCACTCTATCTGTTCTGTTTTTCTCTTTCTCACGGCGAGTCTGTGTGAACCCGGAGACCGTGGGTGGACTAACCTTTATAATCTGAACAAACCAGCTTCTGGCAACAAGTCATAAGGGCCAGCCAGTCAGCTTGTCATCTGAGCTAATAGACGGCGGTTTGGACATGAGCAGTGACGCTTTGTTTACCATGCGTTTAAATGTTTCATGTTTCCTCGGTGGATTTATGGATTTATCTGTGCTCCGAAGGAAATGTTTGCGAAACTCTCTTTGAACTCGTATCAACTCACCGATCTACACATAGACGATCATACTGGAAGCCAAAACACCTGTCTAACTGTTAACAGTACCATAACAGATGCACTTGATAGAATACACTTGGATCATTGCAGGAGAAAATGAAGGATAGGGTTGAATCCTTATGGTTATATATGGCTCTGCTGCAGCTTGCCTAGATCAGTGGTTCCCCAATTGTCTTTGCGTTGACATGAGGCTTTTGAATGTCTTTGATTGCGTTTAAACAGATAGCCAAATTCTGATCTTTTATTCACTAATTGGTCTTTATTCACTATTTGGTCCTCTGAAAAAGATCTGATGTGAAAAGATCTGATGCGATTGGTCAAAAGACTAGTTAGAGGGAGAAAAACAAAATCAGAATTGGGCTGCCTGTTGTGGAAGCACTTGACAAACTCTCCATTTCCGCTTAAATATTTTAGAAAATCGGGAAAATAGTATACTGCCCTCATAGGGATGAAGGAAGTGGACTTTCTTTGTGGTCATCCAGAAATATAACATTTCACAAACTATGTATTGCAACAGTTATCGTTACTTAGGTTTGGTGCAGGTATGTGTAACTTATCCACACCCACTGCCAGATGTTCTAACCTTTGACCTCAACCCCCTCCCTCTCCTCCTCAGATGATGGCCAAGCCCAGCGAACCAGGGCCGGGTCGACAGCACGAGAGCCACCCGGAGGAGACAGAAGAGGAGCTAAGGGAGCACCAAGCCCTGTGTCCCCAGGAAGGAGTCCTCATGCGCGGGGTGACGGTCAAGCAGGAGCCCCCGGACCCTCAGGAAGAGGAGAGGGACAACCGAGAGAGGATGGTCGACCAGGAGCTGCTCTTCAGACAGGTAGGAGAGAGGGAAGAGGAGAGGAGACAACCGAGAGAGGATGGTCGACCAGGAGCTGCTCTTCAGACAGGTAGGAGAGAGGGAAGAGGAGAGGAGACAACCGAGAGAGGATGGTCGACCAGGAGCTGCTCTTCAGACAGGTAGGAGAGAGGGAAGAGGAGAGGAGACAACCGAGAGAGGATGGTCGACCAGGAGCTGCTCTTCAGACAGGTAGGAGAGAGGGAAGAGGAGAGGAGACAGACAGACACACATACACACTTGACACACAACATATAAAAAAACTAAAGTGATTCACATCACCAGTGGAAGAGAGCTGGAATATCCAAATGGACAGACCGAGAAAGAAGACGACACACACGTGTACTGCATGTGTGATAGTGAACAGAATGTAGGCTATTTTCATTTTTAGTCAGTTCACGAGAAACCGACACCCACACATGGCTTACTCTTGCTGTATTGACACACACACACACACGCAAGCACACACAATAACACACACGCTATACTCCTACTCAAAAAGTGAAATAGCGTGCAGGTTTTTATCTGAATGGCTGAGGTCAGCCTCACGCCTCCTCTCTACTGCTGAATCTGAGTTAGTCTCCCGAGGGCCACGCACACACCGACACACACACACACACACACACACACACACACACACACACACACACACACACACACACACACACACACACACACACACACACACACACACACACACACACACACACACACTTAGCCAGAACACCATGTCATCCCTGTCTAACATGCAGCCCTGCAGTCGGTCCAAATCCAATCCACTGTCCATCCTGTCACCATGACGCCCACATCCCCCGGCAGGAAGTATAGCACTGGGGGCCCCTGGGAAAGGAAGTGTTAGAGCAGGAGCGATACCCCAGTCTAAACCTGCTCTGTTAGTTACAGTAGTGGCAATTCACTAAGTGGCCGTACAGTTTTAGAATCTGAATCCCAATAGCACATTACGACAACCTATAGTGTTCATACTAAATACTTTCATACCAGTATGCCAGTGCGTGCCACCAAAGGCTTTCGCAGGAATTGGGCTGATTCTAAGTGAAAGGATGCTAAATGCATGCATACTTGCATACCATTTGTATCTTAATGGTCCTAAAGCCGCTCACACATCTGACTCACTTGTCTGTCTAGCTTATGATAATAGATTCATAAGCATCAAGCGCCATCTTCTGGCTAGTAAGATATCCTGCAGCAGCTCAACAGATGCACATAAAAGCAGAATTCGTTGTGTGTATTAGCTTATGTGTGTGTAACATTTTCTCTGTCTCTCTCTCTGTCTCGCTCTCTGTCTCCCTCTCCTTTCTCTCTGTCTCTCTCGCTCTCTGTCTCCCTCTCCTTTCTCTCTGTCTCTCTCGCTCTCTGTCTCCTTCGCCTTTCTCTCTGTCTCTCTCGCTCTCTGTCTCCCTCTCCTTTCTCTCTGTCTCTCTCGCTCTCTGTCTCCCTCTCCTTTCTCTCTGTCTCTCTCGCTCTCTGTCTCCCTCTCCTTTCTCTCTGTCTCTCTCGCTCTCTGTCTACCTCTCCTTTCTCTCTGTCTCTCTCGCTCTCTGTCTCCCTCTCCTTTCTCTCTCTCTCTCGCTCTCTGTCTACCTCTCCTTTCTCTCTGTCTCTCTCGCTCTCTGTCTCTGTCTCCCCTTTCTCTTTCCCCTTTCTCTCTCTCTCTCCCTATCTCTGTCTCTCTCGGTCTCTCCTCTCTATCTCTCTCCCCTCTCTCTCTCTCTCTGCCTCTCTCCCCTCCCTCTCTGTCTCTCCCCTCTCTCTCTCTATCTCTCTCTCTCTCTCTCTCTCTATCTCTCTCCCCTCTCTCTCTGCCTCTCTCCCCTCTCTCTCTCTGTCTCTCTCCCCTGTCTCTCTCCCTCTCTCTCTCTCTATCTCTCTCCCCTCTCTCTCTGCCTCTCTCCCCTCTCTCTATCTCTCTCCCCTCTCTATCTCTCTCTCTATCTCTCTCCCCTCTTTCTCTGCCTCTCCCCCCTCTCTCTGTCTCTCTCTCTCTCTCTCTCTGTATTCGTGTGAGCAGCAGGCTGTGTTATTGGAGCAGCAGAGGATGATCCAGTTAAGGAACTACCAGGCTTCCATGGAGTCAGCCGGCCTGTCAGTCACCTTCCCAGTGCACCGCCCCCTTTCTAGGGCCCAATCATCTCCCGCCTCGGCCTGCTTCCCCCCCATTGTGGTACAGCAGGAGCCGCCCACCAAGCCTCGCTTCACCACTGGTTAGTGTCCAAGCACCCCGTGTCTGTATCACACACACAAATGCGCATACATACAGACGCTCTCTCACACACGCATGTGTAGACACAAACACACGCTCGCACGCAAGCACAGAAACACAAGCACGCTCACACGAATCAAATCAAATGAATTTGTCACATGCTTGGTAAACAACCGGTGTGGACCTGCCCAACAATGCAGAGAGAGGAAACAGAAAAATAATAGCACGAGGAATAAATACACAATGAGTAACTATAACGTGGCTATATACACGGGTCACGAGGTACACCACGCACACACTCTCTCTCTAACCTGTAGTCTGTATCTCACTCACACACACACACACACTCCCTGTTCTCTTAGATTAGTCTGTCCTCTCTCTGTGAAAACAAAATGTTTTACCTTGACTCTCTTTCTCCCATAAACCACAGCAGTGCAGTGTGCGTGTGCTGTTTGTCAGAACCTAT
This sequence comes from Oncorhynchus gorbuscha, assembly GCF_021184085.1. Classification (NCBI taxonomy): domain Eukaryota; kingdom Metazoa; phylum Chordata; class Actinopteri; order Salmoniformes; family Salmonidae; genus Oncorhynchus; species Oncorhynchus gorbuscha. The sequence goes on from NC_060173.1 coordinate 72,878,710, forward strand.
GTCTCCCAAACAGTCGCATTAACATTGTCTTTCATAACCCTGTGTGTGTGTCTGTGCGCTGCCCCTCTCCCCACCAGGCCTGGTGTATGACACGTTGATGCAGAAGCACCAGTGTATGTGTGGCAACACCAACACACACCCCGAGCACGCCGGACGCATCCAGAGCATCTGGTCCCGACTGCAGGAGACTGGACTGAGGGGCAAGTGTGAGGTACGGAAACCCTACACCCCAACCCGATCACTTCTGGTCTCGTGACCCTCCCACCCCTTGCGGGAGGGCGGGTCCTGCTCAGAACCTGTCAGAGTTCCCCTCTGTCCTGGGTCGACAATGGTGGATCAGGCTTCCCCCTAACGTCCTTGTCCATCTTCCCGAAAATGTCTGAAACTCTAAACTCTAAATCCCCCCCCCCCCTTTCTCTGGGGAATTAGATAAAGGGTCTCATTGCCAAAATCCCAAAGTGTACCTTTAACATGAATGCACTAATTGTAAATCGCTCTGGATTAGAACATCTGCGAAATGACTAACATGTCAAATGTTAACTGGCTTTCTTACATCCCTCCCTTGTATCCCTCATTTCAGCACGGATTCAGAAGTAACATGACAGGTTAAAGTAACATGACAGGTTAAAGTAATAGGACAGGTTAAAGTAATAGGACAGGTTAAAGTGTGGCCAGCTCTGGGGTTTCACCCATATAGTCTATTTTTTTTCTTCTCGATCATTGCAGAGACTAAGGAGAGGAATCCACTTTGGATTATAAATTCAGGTCCCCTGTCAGAGTAACTGAGGAAGCTTGTTTGCCAACTGATCTCAACAGTATAAAGTGGCTGCTTTTCCCCATCCAACCTGGACTATTGAGATGGACCTGTTCCTCCACTTTCAGACCCTTTCTGACCAGGGGAGGGCAGTGTTAAACCAACCTTCCCGTTGACAAAACACCCTACAGCAAGTTGCCTGTAAGGCAAGCCGTTGACAAATCCTAACCATAACCATTCGGGGGGGTAGCCAGTGTTTAGCTTACGGGGTTGTTTTTGAAGTTTTATGTTGTTTTGAAGCGCTGGTAGTGATTAAAAGCTGCTAGTGGGTTGAAGCTGAATTTGAGCTAATAGTGGGTCTTATCATAGTGGGTCTTATCACGCGCTGCACCTGTTTTGTGACCATCCACTCACACACACGCACACGTGCGCACATATACTTACCACACAGACACACAAACTTGCTCAGCAAGAGGCATGCTTTACTCTTCATCTGAGAGCTATTAACACAGTTTAATGGTTCCTAAATGGGGATGATCTATCCTGCATCACACTCTGCGCTGTGCGTGTTTGTGTCTGACCTCTTCTGCATCTCACTCGCTCACTGCGTCAGCGCTCCGCTTGGTTGCATAGCTGCCGTCTCTGTTTTTCCTGAATGGCACAAACAAACAAGTCCCATCCCCAGACTTCCTCCCCTCCCTTCCCCTCTGCTCTCCTCTCTCACTCTCCTGTCTTTCTCTCTTTGTCTCTCTCTTTCACTCACACACACACACACACCCTTCGGTCCCCCTTTACGACCCCCACTGTAACTAATTGGAGATTCCTGGCTACAGGTGTTACCCTGTCCCCCCCTCCTCTCCAATCCTCCTCAACTCCCTCCTTTTCATCTTTCCATCCCTCCTGTCCATCAAAAGCTCAGGTGACCCTTGGGGATTAGTAAAGCAGGAGTGTGTTATAACTAATGGATAAAGCATCACAGATACAGGTGTCATAGTAAGTGTTACCAACTCTCTCGCGCTCTCTCTCTCTCTCACTCTCTCACTACCCCTCTCTCTCTCGTTCCCTCTCCCCTCTCGCTCTTTCTCTGTCTCTCGGTCCCTGTGTGTCTCTCTGCAGTGTATCCGAGGGCGGAAAGCCACTCTGGAGGAGTTGCAGACGGTTCACTCTGAGGCCCACGTCCTTCTGTATGGAACCAACCCACTCCGACAGAAACTAGACAGTAAGTCCTACACCAGTGCTGATCTAGGATCTGTCCAAATAATCTAATTCATTATGATCTAAAAGGCTAAACTGATCCTAGATCAGAAAACCTACTCTGAGATGCTTTGTGGATATGGCCCATACCCAAATGGATGTTGGTGCTTAATACACTATACAGGATCAGTTGTGTAGATGCTCTTCATTATAGTGAGGGTGAATCCCAACTTCCACTGAAGTCAAATTATCACAAATTATCAATGCATGTCAGAAGTTAGGATTGGCCTGTATCTGACCGAGTCTATAATACCTACATGTTTCAAGCGACGGAAATCTGCTTAAATGAACACCTATGTGAGAATGCTGTTCACTGACTACAGCTCAGTGTTCAACACCATAGCGCCCTCAAAGCTCATCAATAAGCTAAGGACTCTGGGACTGAACACCTCCCTCTGCAACTGGATCCTGGACTTCCTGACGGGCCGCCCACAGGTGGTTAGGTTAGGCAACAACACGTTTGCCACGCTGATCCTCAACACTGGGTCCCTCAGGGGTGAGTGCTTAGTCCCCTCCTGTACTCCCTGTTCACCCACGACTGTGTGGCCAAGCACGACTCCAACACCATCATTAAGTTGGCTGACGACACAACAGTGCTGAGCCTGATCACCGACAATGATGAGACAGCCTATAGGGAGGAGGTCACAGGAAAAGGCGGGCCGAGCAGGCCCCCATTAACATTGATGGGGCTGGAGTGGAGCGGGTCGAGAATTTCAAGTTCCTTGGTGTCCACATCACCAACAATATCATGGTCCAAATACAACAACAAAGCCTTTTCCCACTCAGGAGCCTGAAAAGATTTGTCATGGGTCCCCAGATCTTCCAAAAGTTCTACAGCTGCACTATTGAGAGCATCCTGACCGGTTGCTTCACCGCCTGGTATGGCAACTGCTCGGCATCCAACCGTAAGGTGCTACAGAGAGTAGTACGTACAGCCCAGTACATCACTGGGGCCAAGCTTCCTGCCATCCAGGACCTATATACCAGGCCATGTCAAAGGAAGGCCCAAAAAATAGTCAGAGAGTCCAGTCACCCTTGTCACAGACCGTTCTCTCTGCTACCACACTGCAAGCGTTACAAGAGCGCCAAGTCTAGGACCAAAAGGCTCCTTAACAGCTTCTACCCCAAAGTCAACAATTAATCAAATGCCCCACCCCCCCGCCCCTTTGTTTTTACACTGCTGCTACTCGCTGTTATATTATCTAAGCATAGTCACTTTACCCCTACCTACATGTACAAATGACCTCGACTTACCTGTACCACCACACAGACTGTATATAGCCTTGTTATTGAAAATGTTGCTGTGTTTGTTCTTACATTTTGTCTTTGGCTTATTTAGTACATGTTTTATTTTCTTAACTCTCTTTCTTGAACTGCATTGTTGGTTAAGGGCTTGTAAGTAAGCATTTCACAGTAAGGTCTACACCTGTGACACATACAATTTGATTTGATTTGATTTATATGCACAAAGTACAGTACATGAACAGGATTGCCTCCTGTATGAGAGTGTATACGACAATAACAGTCTCCCGTAGACTGCTATCTCCGCTGTTGGTTATTACAGGGCAGAGCTGGTCTAATGATAGTGTTCCTCTACCAGACCGGTATCAACTTTATTATCTGCATTATAGCCTTCTGTGTAAAGAAAAAGCCAGGAAGCTCCTCAGAATTTGTTTTGTTTACCTAAATAACCACCATTTTATTTGTTGTCGTTCCGTTCTCGTGTTATCTCGCCACAGTTGGAGCTCGTTCAAGTCTGTCCCTAAGCTCGGTCAAGGCCACTACCTCTCTGCCAATAATGACGGCACGCGCGCGCACACACACGCACACACACGCACACACACAATGTTCCATGACATCACCCCTCTGTGTTTACTCCCTCCACCCAAAGTGTCCTGATCCATCACCTAAATATGTTGTATTGTTTGAGAGGGAGACTGACAGCTTGGCTCAAACATCGAACTCTGACCACCCTGGCTGTCATATCGGAGTTAACCAAGCAGCGTCTGTCGAAGAACACTCATTTTGTCCCAACCTTTTTAGTTACTGTAGCACCGTGTACCTTTTGCTCTGCCCGGAGTACCCCTGAAGGACCCCCAAGTACCCGCAGGAGAAACACTGTTTTGGACTGGTGTACTTTCCGTATTTCCACTTGCACCATTTTAAAAGTGTTTACCTCAAATATGTGTGACTATGTTATGTATTCTGTCATGTTTCAATGCTCTAGGAGGGTCTGCTATATGAATTCATATTCATGCACAAGTGTAATGATCAACTCAGGACCCACTAAGAATCGTGAATGGTCACCTAGACACATTTGAAATGTTCAGGCCCAAAGGTGAAATGCTGCTCTCTCGATTAGACGGCACTACAAAATCATACACACATACACAGGTGTAGCCTATGTTCTCAAATCACGCCGGGGTGTTGTTTTAAGGGTGTGCGGTTTCCACTTTACAACGTTTTTGCTAGAATTAGTACGGGTCAAGATTCGTTTATATCTCAAAGGGGATGACATGTCTAAGTTGACGTTGTAGTCATCTTGCAGATGCTTCTTGACTGGAGAGACTGGTAGGGCATACTGTGTGACAAGGGAGTATTCTGGCGGTTGCCTCTGACCTTTCTCTCTCTCTCTCTCCCTCTCTCTCTCTCTCTCTCTCTCCCTCTCTCTCTCTCCCTCTCCCTCTCTCCCTCTCTCTCTCTCTCTCTCTCTCTCTCTCTCTCTCTCTCTCTCTCTCTCTCACTCTCCCTCTCTCTCCCTCTCTCTCTCTCTCTTTCTCTCCCTCTCTCTCTCCCTCTCTCTCTCCCTCTCTCTCTCTCTCTCTCTCTCTCTCTCCACCCCCATTCTATCTCTCTCCCTCTCAGGTTCATTGACTCCCATGTTTGTGAGGCTGCCTTGTGGAGGGGTAGGGGTAAGTCATTCCCTACTTATTCTCCCCTGTCTAAATAATGGTGTTGTGTGTTATCCCACGCACACACACACACACGCACGCACGCACACGCGCACACACACACACACACACACACACACACACACACACACACACACACACACACACACACACACACACACACACACACACACACACACACACACACACACACACACACACACACACACACCACCCTGGAGCACCAGAGGCAACCAAAACTGTTGCTCTGCTTTCTGTCGAGTGGGTAATTGTGACCATATGTTTTCTATAAACAAGCTGTGTCCTGTAGAGTGGGTGGGAGGGCGCTGTCTGTGTGTTGAGGGGGACACTGGAGGGGAGGGGGGTTGGGGGGGCAATGCTGTGTGTGTGTGTGCTGTTCCTTCAGTGTGATGGTTGGGAGGGGGGGGACAGGTAAGAACAAGGTCAGCTGGGTTAGTGTATGTGTGTGACCCTCTCTGTATGCTTGCATTTCGTTGTCTTCATGGGGCGTGTGTTCCCTTGCGTACTGTATGTGTGGGAGTGTGTATTGCAGTGTGTGAACTCAGATTGTGTGTTTGTTGCTCCCTAGATCAATATGTTGACAGAGGTCTGATTTTCAATCCCTCTTCCCCTTACCTCTCTCCCTTACCTCTTCCCCTTACCTCTCTCTCTCTCCACGGAGAGCATCTAGCTGGGTCTGTTGTTCTGCCCGCTGCTGCCGGTGGGAAACAGAACTGGCTCTGCTCTGTTTTATGGAAATGAGGGCTAAATTGTTGTCTTCCTGTAGTCCCAGCACAGCGCCTCGCCTCAACAAATTACCCTGTCAGCCTGAGCAGAACTACCACTCTTTCATTCCAACACGTTCCCTCACTCTCTTTGGTTCCCTGGTCCCTCGTTTTCCTCTCTCTTTTATCCCCCTATCGCTCTTGGTCGTTCTGGCGTGCGTCTTTCGCCTCGTCTTCCTCAGTCTCAGTCTTGCAAGTCGCTTTCGTCGAAGGCTGCTCTGCCTTTCCGGCGTTGCACTTTCTTCTCCTTTAGGGACTAGTGACATACTTTGGCGCTGTGTCCCTCCCTCCCTCTCTCAATCTTTTCTTTCACTTTTTTTACACACTCCTCAGTTCATCCCAGGGTACATTGTCACATTTCGTCGTCGTCTCCCATTTATTTTTAGCTCGATTACTTTATCATTAATTTCCTTGATGACTTCCTCACTCACTCACACTCACTCACTCACTCACTCACTCACTCACTCACTCACTCACTCACTCACTCTGGTGCAGCCGTCACTCTTCATTCAACTCCCTCGTGCCTTCTCCCTCCCCCTCCCTCCCCACCGGTCTTCTTTGCATCGTAAATGCACCGCAGACTCATAATTCGTGACAAAGTCCTTCTTGACGTGACTTGAAAAGGCCCCCTGTTCTCCTTTTCTTTTCGAACTCTAGCCTTGAGCGTTCATGCTGTTGAAAGCCAAATGCAGCAGGCGGGGATCGCCAGAGTCAATGTATGCTGAGTCTATCAGCGACCCCGAGGTTCACAGAAGGTCCCAGGTCCCCACAAACTCCCTCTCGCTCTATCCCTTCGCTACCTTTACGTTGCCGCTGTAGTCATTCAGTGGACGCTCCTATGCAGAGCGGCTTACAGTTAGTGCGTTCATCTTCAGATAGCTAGGTGAGACAACCACATATCACAGCCACCGTACGTACGTTTTCATCAATAAAGTAGCAGGGTCAGAGCTAGTGGGGGAGGGGGGTGAGGAGGTAGTGGGGGGTGCTGTGGGATTATTTTAGATACTGTTTGAAGAGGTAAGGGGGGAAGGGGGGACAGAGAAGTGCTTGGAGGGCCAAGACGGCTAAGAGGCCAGAGGTGGCAGAACGGGGTGCTCGGGTTGGGGTGTAGAGTTTGAACATAGCTTTAAGGCAGGGAGGAGCAGTTCTTCTTGCTGCTCCATAGGCAAGTGCCATGAGCTTGTAGTGGATGCGAGCTTCGACTGGAAGCCAGTCTCTCTCTCTCTCTCTCTCTCTCTCTCTCTCTCTCTCTCTCTCTCTCTCTCTCTCTCTCTCTCTCTCTCTCTCTCTCTCCCTCTCCTGCCTATCTTTCCCTCTGCCAGCTGTTTTCTTCTCCTTAGGTTAGTCCATCTCGGAATTCAACCTTAACCCGAGGGGGGGGGGGGGGGGGTGCAACAATATGCAGTCTAGTGGTGTGTAGAGGAGTAAAGATGTGTGTAGAAGTACTGTGTGTGCGCGCTGTGATTGGGGCCACGGAGCAGGCGTGTGTCAGCATAATCAGCCCTGACGGATGAATGCCTGGCCTCTCTCTCTCTGACCACATGCACACCCCACACCTCCACAACCCGGGACTAGCCAGCTCCCCCACCCCATCCCACATCACTCTCCATGCCCCCCCCCCTTTAAAATATTTAATATTTCTCTCGGTCTACAGTATATCCCTCATCTCTCCCAAACTTCTCCCTTGGCTCAATATTGACACACGTCTGTGAATAAAAGCCATCTCACCTCTCTCCCGGACGTTACAATCACACCTCTACTAGCATGCTTTTGTGTTCCCCCATGGGGTCCCACCAGAAGCACACTCAGACGGACAGACGTGTGAAGAGCAAATTAGTTCTCCCTACCCTTTAGATTGACGTACAGGATGTGCATGCGGTTGTGTGTTTGTGTGTGTGTGTGTGTGTGTGTGTGTGTGTGTGTGTGTGTGTGTGTGTGTGTGTGTGTGTGTGTGTGTGTGTGTGTGTGTGTGTGTGTGTGTGTGTGTGTGTGTGTGTGTGTGTGTGTGTGTGTGTGTGTGTGTGTGTGTGTGTGTGTGTGCCAGCAGGATAGTCGTGCATGTACAAGAAACTAAGCCTGGCTGTCCAAACTGAGTTTCTGTCTGTAAGGGGAGTCATTCACGTCAGTTGGATTGACCCATAACTCACTCTGAGAGTGTCCCCCCCCCCCGCTCTCCCTGTGCAAGCTTTGATACAATACAAGGGATTTGTAAACACTGTGTGTGGTTAGGGTCTTTTGTATTGTAGCTTGTGTTTGCATATCTTCTTCACCCTTTTATACCTCTGGAATTGTTGGGACTGGGAGGACAAATGGCACCACAGCCATCCTGGTCCAACATTGTCCAATTGTATGCTTTACCCTGTTTACATTGTGTATTATACATGAACATGTATATATTGCGCATGACATAAATGTGTGTTCGTGTTCACAGGTGGACAGCGACACCATTTGGAACGAGGTCCACTCGTCCAGCGCGGCTCGTCTGGCTGTGGGCTCCGTGGTGGAGCTGGTCTTCAAAGTGGCGGCTGGAGAGCTCAAGGTTAGCGCCATGTCCCTCGTCATCGTGCGTCTGTCTAGCTGTCTGTCTGAATGCCTATATTACCAACGATAATGCCATCTCGCGTTGGACGCTGAATGCTAATGCTAACCCATCAGCTGAATAGGTGGCAGAGTGGAGCGTTGATCAGTAGACCTCATTAACGGTGCTAACGCTAGCCCCACTCAAGTGAGGTCTATTAATATGGCGCCGGAGAACATGGCTGATGTTTTAAGGCCATAAGCAAAGAAGAAAAACACTCACCCAGAAGCGGCGCTCCTAGTGGACTTTAATGCAGGCAAACTTAAATCAGTTTTAGCAAATTTTTACCAGCATGTCATATGTGCAACCAGGGGGAAATCTTTACTCCACACACAGAGATGCATACAAAGCTCACCCCTGCCCTCCATTTGGCAAATCTGACCAAAATGATATCGTCCTGATTCCTGCATACAATCAAAAACTAAAGCAGGAAGTACCAGTTACTCGCTCAATACGGAAGTGGTCAGATGACGCGGATGCTACACTACAGGACTGTTTTGCTAGCACAGACTGGAATATGTTCCGGGATTCATCCAATGGCATTGAGGAATACACCACCTCAGTCATCAACTTCATCAATAAGTGCATCGATGAGGTCATCCCCACAGTAGACTAGAGCTGCCACTTTCAATGAGCGGGAGACTAATCCGGACGCTTATAAGAAATCCCGCTATGCCCTCAAACGTACAAGCAAAGCGTCAATACATGATTAAGATTGAATCCTACTACACTGTCTCTGACGCACGTCGGATGTGACAGGGCTTGAAAACTATTATGGAGTACAAAGGAAAACCCAGACTCGAGCTGCCCAGTGACGCGAGCCTACCAGACGAGCTAAATGGCTTTTAAGCTCGCTTCGAGACAAGCAATGCTGAACCATGCACGAGAACACCAGCTGTTCTGGATAACTGTGTGATAAAGCTCTCGGTAGCCGATGTGAACAAAACCTTTAAACAGAACAACATTCACAAAGCCGCTGAGCCAGATGGGCCTGCGCCGACCAACTGTCAGGTGTCTTCACTGACATTTTCAACCTCTCCCTGACTGAGTCTGTAATACCAACATGTTTCAAGCAGACCACCATAGTCCCTGTGTCAAAGGAAGTGAAGGTAACCTGCCTAAATGATTACTGCCCTGTGGCACTCACGTCGGTAGCCATGAAGTGCTTTGAAAGGCTGGTCTTGGCTCACATCAACAGCATCCTCCCGGACACACTAGACCCACTCCGATTTGCATACCGCCCCAACAGATCCACAGATGACGCAATCTCAATAGCCCTCCACACCGCCCTTTCTCACCTGAACAAAAGTAACACCTATGTGAGAATGCTGTTCAATGACTACAGCTCAGCGTTCAACACCAAAGTGCCCACGAAGCTCATCACTAAACTAAGGACTCTGGGACTAAACACCTCCCTCTGCAACTGGATCCTGGACTTCCTGACGGGCCGCCCCCAGGTGGTAAGGGTAGGCAACAATGCATCTGCCACGCTGATCCTCAACACTGGGGGCCCTCAGGGGTGTGTACTTCATCCCCTCCTGTATTCCCTGTACACCCACGACTGTGTGGCCAAACACGACTCCAACACCATCATTAAGTTGGCTGACGACACAACAGATCACCGACAACGATGAGACGGCCTATAGGGGAGGAGGTCAGAGAACTGGCAGTGTGGTGCCAGGACAAAGACCTCTCCCTCAATATGAGCAAAACAGGAAAAGATGGGCCGAACAGACCCCCATTAACATCGACGGGGCTGTAGTGGAGCAGGTCGAGAGTTTCAAGTTCCTTGGTGTCCACATCACCAACGAACGATCATGGTCCAAACATACCAAGACAGTCATGAAGAGGGCACGGCAA